>NC_138774.1:179403333-179690833 GCF_965119305.1 Pelophylax lessonae | reverse complement strand
TAGACACTAATGGCTGTTGGGTTATTTTGAGGGGACAGCAAATTTACACTGTTATACAAGCTGTACACTCACTACTTTACATTGTAGCAAAGTTTCATTTCTTCAGTGTTGTCACATGAAAAGATATAATAAAATATTCACACAATTGTGAGGGGTGTACTCACTTTTGTGAGATACTGTATGTGTGTGTAAGTGTGTAAGTGTGTGTGTGTGTGTGTATATATATATATATATTATACACAGTGCCTTGCGAAAGTATTCGGCCACCTTGAACTTTGCGACCTTTTGCCACATTTCAGGCTTCAAACATAAAGATATAAAACTGTAATTTTTTTGTGAAGAATCAACAAGTGGGACACAATCATGAAGTGGAACGAAATTTATTGGATATTTCAAACTTTGTTAACAAATGTAAAACTGAAAAATTTGTCGTGCAATTTTATTACGCTCTTTACTTTGTGCAGCAAACTCTCTCCAGAAGTTCAGTGAGGATCTCTGAATGATCCAATGTTGACCTAAATGACTAATGATGAAAAATAGAATCCACCTGTGTGTAATCAAGTCTCCGTATAAATGCACCTGCACTGTGATAGTCTCAGAGGTCCATTTAAAGCGCAGAGAGCATCATGAAGAACAAGGAACACACCAGGCAGGTCCGAGATACTGTTGTGGAAAAGTTTAAAGCCGGATTTGGATACAAAAAGATTTCCCAAGCTTTAAACATCCCAAGGAGCACTGTGCAAGCGATGATATTGAAATGGAAGGAGTATCAGACCACTGCAAATCTACGAAGACCTTGCCGTCCCTCTAAACTTTCAGCTCATACAAGGAGAAGACTGATCAGAGATGCAGCCAAGAGGCCCATGATCACTCTGGATGAACTGCAGAGATCTACAGCTGAGGTGGGAGACTTTGTCCATAGGACAACAATCAGTCGTATACTGCACAAATCTGGCCTTTATGGAAGAGTGGCAAGAAGAAAGCTATTTCTTAAAGATATCCATAAAAAGTGTCGTTTAAAGTTTGCCACAAGCCACCTGGGGGAGACACCAAACATGTGGAAGAAGGTGCTCTGGTCAGATGTAACCAAATTCGAATTTTTTGGCAACAAAGCAAAACGTTATGTTTGGCGTAAAAGCAACACAGCTCATCACCCTGAACACACCATCCCCACTGTCAAACATGGTGGTGGCAGCATCATGGTTTGGGCCTGCTTTTCTTCAGCAGGGACAGGGAAGATGGTTAAAATTGATGGGAAGATGGATGGAGCCAAATACAGGACCATTCTGGAAGAAAACCTGATGGAGTCTGCAAAAGACCTGAGACTGGGAAGGGGATTTGTCTTCCAACAAGACAATGATCCAAAACGTAAAGCAAAATCTACAATGGAATGGCTCACAAATAAACATATCCAGGTGTTAGAATGGCCAAGTCAAAGTCCAGACCTGAATCCAATCGAGAATCTGTGGAAAGAATTGAAAACTGCTGTTCAGAAACGCTCTCCATCCAACCTCACTGAGCTCGAGCTGTTTTGCAAGGAGGAATGGGCAAAAATTTCAGTCTCTCGATGTGCAAAACTACAAAGTATTAACTTAAGGGGGCTGAATAATTTTGCACGCCCAAAGTTTTTCATTTGTTAAAGTTTGAAATATCCAATAAATTTCGTTCCACTTCATGATTGTGTCCCACTTGTTGATTCTTCACAAAAAATTACAGTTTTATATCTTTGTTTGAAGCCTGAAATGTGGCAAAAGGTCAAAGTTCAAGGGGGCCGAATACTTTCGCAAAGCACTGTATATATATCTATATGCCCTTTTCCTGTGACATCAATTACTTTTTTTTTTATCAGTCTGTGTACCTATGTGCCTCCTGGTGTAGTGCTTTCACATTTGCCAAGATAGACTTGCTTATACAGGAACACACACCTGATCACGTCCTGAGTAAGATCCAGTGCAGTTTTTGTAACCATACCAGTAGATCATATTTTTCTACATCTGTGAATATTATAACTATCTTTTTCCTTTCCTGTTTATAGAAATAAAGTTGGTAGTTGCTCTATAATATATGCTAAGCTCCTGAAGAAGCGGAAATTCATCCGCGAAACATGTTGAGCGCCAGATACACAGATGTTTTATGACAACTTGAAAGTGCTAGTCTTTGGACACACTGCATCTGTGCCTTTTATAGAGTCTGTGAGTGTCTTATAAACGACATGTACGATTTTGTTTGTCTGCTTTTATATCCATGTCTCCTTTTTTTAAGTGAATAATGTTTGTCATAAATTATATCTTTTTATACTTGTGCTGTGTGTGTGTTATGTTAAGCCTCTTTACAGTACCATGAAAGTCCATGACAGCCCCAACCCAATACTCTACAGATATATTAGGACGTAGGTACTATTTAACAGCATTTTTTATTTATGGCACATTTTTCATATACCATGTGATTGTAATCAGACCTGGAGGAGTGGTTTCCTTTTCAGAAGACCGTACAGCCAGCCATAGCTGGTTTAGCAGGGACTGGCCAAGACTTGAACCATGTATGGGCAAGCTGATTGTATGCAAGTTGATCCATCGAAGGACTTGGGTACAGCCAGCATGTCCGATTTTTAGGATGCTATAATTGCCAGTGGCTATAGCCGCTATCCATATTCACTGTGTTCTGGCAGGAACAGAAGTATTAGGGACGTCTGACCTAATATTTGGCCAGCCAACCTTTGGGGACAATATATGAAATCAAGAGCTTTCTGTAGTGAACAATAAGTGCTTGTTCACAGGAGCAGCAAAACTAGGTGGTTGAGCCACAGTTTTACCGCTCCCTAACCACTCACCTGAATACTGGTACTCAGAATTGTTCACATTCTGCACCTGCAATGCTATGCTTCGCGGTCATGGCAAAAAATCAACAGCATTTTGCATTCGGCAGATGTTAAAGGCCTCCAACACAACCAGTGGCAGCCTACGAGCCCACACTGCAACTATGTGTAATGCATGCGATTTGTGGTACAGAAGTGCTCCATTTGCCAGGGGGTGAGGAAGAGACGTGACTTCCTCATCACCTGTCAAAAGTAGTCCTCTGAATACTGATTCTGAATTGGAGGGACTAAGTAGTTTTAATCAGTTGGTGCCCTTTCTGTGTTCTGATGAGAGAAGTTGCAATTTCTACATCCCTTTTAAAGTAATTAACCCTAAGGCTGGCTGCACACTATGCAATTTTTATACAATTTTCTTGTACCACTTTCCTTTGGAATTAACGAAACCATATAATAGAAGGTCAAACCTAAACACTTTCGACTTGCGCTACATAGTTAAAGGTAAATCTAAAGGAAATTGAACAACAAAAATTGTATGATATGTATCCAGATTTAAGGCTGGGTTCACATCTCTCCACTTTATGCGTTTTACATGCATTTTCATATGCTTCCATAGACGTCAATAGGGCCAGAAAATGCAGGTGAATGCATAAAATATCGATTATGCCTCTTTTTTTACAACTCAGTATGCAGATGTTTAATGGTCTTATTGGGAAGAATACATTTTCATGACACATGAATTCTTCACACAGATACGGTCAGAGCTCTTCTTCCCCTATGTTTGTTGACCTCTGTTTACCACCTTCCCAGAATTCAGCAGCGTGCGTCCTTCAGTTCTCTCTGGTGTTGGTGGGAGTTTTATATCTGCTCATTAAGCTGCCTTGTCAGTGTTGTTACCATACACTCCCTTACCCTTCCTTGATGTATTCTAGAAATGTATGGATTATCAGCTACTGATTCCTCTGCATTGTTTATCTCAGCAATATTGTGAATAAATTGAAGGTCAGGCTCTTTTATGTGGATTTCCAGTCCAGTTCACACAGATGCCAATTTGGAGATCAGCCAAAACAGAAACATGCTTTATGTGTACACGCATTGAAATACAAAGACACAGGGTCAGTTGTGATGGAAAGATCGTTGATTAGTAATGCAGACTATCTTAATGGAAAAATCTACCAATTCCATTCACAGATATGTCTTCAGAGAGACTTAGTTACTAGTTTGGTTGTTGCCATCATTTTGCACAGCACTGTATAAAAAGAGTTCATGCTGGGGCAATAGATAAACATTATAAGAAACATTAATTTATTATATGATATAGGATTTATAGAGCGCCAACAGTTTGCACATTGCTTTACAATATAAAGGGAGACAATGCAGCAACAGTACAATTCAATACAAGATGGTTAGGAGGGTCCTGCTCCTGAGAGCTTGCAATCTAATAAGGAGGGTTCTGGTGAAAAAAAAGTTAATAACTATGGGGGATAAACTAATGGGAGAAATGGGTAACCAAAACATGAGCACTATGCAGAACAAAGCTTAAAATCTAAAAGGGTAGATTTGAGAAGTCTCGTGTCTCGTGTAAAATAGTTTTATTGTTCATTGTTTAAATAGTTTTGTTTTCTTAGGTTAAATAGTTGCACTAGTGCTGGTATTGTGTGTGTTTTCTGCACACAGTGTTGTGTCTTACAAGAGACTTTTTACTCCAGGAAGAAGGTGTATGGCATGCAAATGTGACTGACCAGTGGATAAAGGAATCACCACATCAGTCTGCTGCTGCTCTTTCATTCTCCAGTCAACAGGCTGGGGATTGGATAGAGGGCATTGCTTATTATTTTACAGTCTATAACTGTAACAGGGAAAGTGGTGTCGTCTGCCTGGCTGTGCTATCTGGCAGGGATATGCAAATCTTGGAATTTAATGAACAGAAAAGTAAATTCTTTGACAGGTAAAAGGCTCACCTATTTCTTTAACTGTTTGTCTGGAGTACTGAACTAGAGACACTTTCACCTTGTACATGCAGTACAAAGTAACAGTGTGTTTTATAAAGGTCCCCAGGCCCAGTTGTACACTCTTCGCCAGTTACACCAGGAACATAAATGCAAGGTGTTAGCTACTCGTCGCAAGCACTGCATCGCACTCAACTCGCAGGCAGTTCACACTGCCATATGCGAATCGATGGGGATGTCAATAGAAAGTTAACGACACCCCCAGACCAGTTGACATATCACAGTGCGAACTGTGAGTTTGGACGTGAATCGGATCGCATAGGTGTGAACACCCATGCGATCTGATTCTGGTGCAGACCCAAAAAACGGCCCTCTGCGAGTTTGGTCCGAATGTGATGCGAATTCAGCCATACAATCTGTATGGCTGATTTTGCATCGCACAGACATCGCATGTGATTTGCAGAGCAGTGCGAATCACATGCGATGTCTTTCATTGCATATGTGGGAACCGGCTCTTATAGGGAAGGAGGTCACGTGCTTCCCTATATTCAGAAGCACTGGGTATTGTTGCCAGCTGCAAAAGAGGCAGAAGTGCGCTAAGGTGACTACTGGGCAAGGTGATTGTATCTTTTAACTGTTTTGCTGCTACAGCCGTATTTGCATTTTTTG
Organism: Pelophylax lessonae; assembly: GCF_965119305.1. NCBI lineage: Eukaryota > Metazoa > Chordata > Amphibia > Anura > Ranidae > Pelophylax > Pelophylax lessonae. Next base: position 179,685,403 of record NC_138774.1, on the reverse strand, counting down.
CACACATGTTTAAAAAACTCTTTTAGGCCTGAAGATTGCTTAAAACCCAAAAAAGGTATGTTTTTTTAAAGCAGACACCCTAGAGAATAAAATAGTGGAAGTTCCAATTTTTTATGTTACACAATATTACTGTAAAGGTCTTGGAAATGCAAAATTTCATAAAAAAAAAAATACACTAAAGTTAATTTTAGGTCACACAAAGCAATGCATTACCCAATTTTTTGGTAAAGTCTAAAAAATGAGGTTGCACTGAGTAAATGGATACCCAACATGTCTTAAATTTGCTTGCACCCGTGAAATGGCAACAGACTTCAGTACCATATATTTTTTGTAGGTGACACTTTAAAAGCCCCCTATAGGTAATCAGTTTAATATTAAGGAGGAGGTTTGGTGCTAGAAATATTGCTCTCTGCGTTTTATGTTGATACGTGTGCGAGGGGGGGGTGGTAAAAAAAAAACGTGCATTTATTATTTTTTGTTTCTGGAGCCTCTAAAGTCTCCTGCAGACCTGTCAGTGTATCTGTATGCCCCTACATTGTACGACCAAACAGATACAATCTGAAAGGAAGACTTAATGAACTACCACAGCGATCCACAGTGCCGTGGTAGTTAATTGAAAACTGTAACTTGTACCTGTAGTTTTCTGTTCACAGAGGACTGTAAATGAGTGTTGCGGCCAGGCTGGGGGGGGACAGGGGGGGAGAAGATCCCCATTAGCAGTCTGTGCTTAACATGAATATGGGTTTACAAAAAGGTGACACTGGGGCTGAGGTAGTAGCAGGAACCATTGCTGTCAATCAATTGCTGTGAGGAGGGAGCAGGGGACGAGGTCAATCAATGCTGTGTATGTCAATAAACACACAAACACCAGCTTGGGATCAAGCCCACAGGTCTGCCCCCATAGCAAGCCGCTTGCTATGGGCATAGCCAGAGAATAAATAAAACCAAACTGTAGTGCTAATCAAAATGTGCCTAGGATGAAATTGTTTCATGTAGTAGTACAAAATGTGCACCCATCAACATAAAGTAAAACCAATATACATGTGTAGCATCCTCCCAGGTAGGTGCTAGGCAAAGCTTATACGTGACCCTGTTCTGCTTATCAGGAGGGTCTGATCTGTTAGTTAGCCTGTCACATGCTTCCAGGTGTGACCTGTTGAGTCTGGGGAGTCTCTCCACTGTATCCAATGAGGGACTTTGTTGGACAGTGGAGGAAACCTAGCCAATAGCACACCAGGGTTTGACTGTCCCAGTGGGTTAGCATTGCTGCAATGCATCCTGGGATTGGAAATAAATCTGGAGGGGGCATGTGACAGGGTGTCTTTTGCCGGGAACAAAGTCCCAGGAGGAGGTGGACTGCTGTCTCCTCCTGCTGATGTGAGGAATGTGGCCAGGCAGTCGGCCTAGGGAGAGCTTTGAGCTATGCTGCAGAAGGATCCAGTGTGCTGACCAAGTGGAGCTGCTGGGCAGAATACTTCTGGAAAAACTGTATCGTGTGTACTCAAAAATCTGCCCAGGGGTCTGCCTAAGAGAGGGGACCACTCCAGAGGGGTTAAGGGGATCCAGAAGTCAGCTAACCCCCGAGTGAATACAGTAAAGGGGGTGCCAAATTGTTAAGCCCTGAAGATTAGGGGTAAAAGGGGGTGCCAGGAAGGGCCTTGAAGTTGCTCAGCAGTGCAGTCTACTATAAGGACAGCTACCTCAGGAAAGGAGTGCCTTAGGAAACTAAGAGGACTCTTTAACAGTCAAAGGGAAAGTAAAGTAAGCGGCCTAGCCATGACTAGCTCAAACAGCGTTAACCAGCGTCAGTCAGCGTTAACCAGCATCAATCAGCATTTTTCTATATTGTCCCAGCCTATTGCACATAGTTCCGTTTTTAATTGGAGTATCCCACTCATCCCTTCTCCTTTCCAAGTTCCTAATAAAACATAAAAACCAAAGAAACTGGACTGGTCCTTGTCTGAGGTAAAAACACTTGGAAACATGTCAGAATGTTCTACTGTTGCTAATGGTAACCCAGGGGAACCCACACACAGCAGCTCCCGTGGGAGTAGTGCTACACATGTAAAAAAAAAAATGAAAAACATCCGCTGTTCTATCCACAGGCTTATTTCTAAATGTATTGCGCTGTCCAAGAGTACATAAACCAACCAAGTCATTAGTACAAATAATTAATTCATGCCACCATCAAGGAATGTCCAAAATGTATTAGGTATTTTAAGAATACAAGTTTACCAGAAAGCCATGACACCCTACATGAGTGTCAGGGAACGATGAATGTTAAAGAAGGGCTCAGCAGCTTGCATCCCTAATACTTCTCATGGGCTCACACCTGGTCAGTAAATATACCACAAAGAAAAAGGAAAGGAAAAAGAGGGGTCAAATGCCCAAAACTATAAATTTGCCACTTCTTTAATTCCAATCTTTATTAATTGCAATCTTTATTAAAAATAAATTAAAACACACACAAACTCTTGTAACAGTGCTGTACAGAAATCTTGGTCCCGGGGACATGGTGATGGACGTCTGGTTTGCACAATGACTTCACAATGTCGCTCTGCCCTGTTGATTTCATCACCTCTGATGTCATTATCACCATGCCTCTGATGACCAAACACATACGGCAGAGCGACGCCATGATGTCATTGCACAAAGCAAAAAGGCATCGCTTGTGTCCCGGGGACCCTGTGCAGCTCTGTTACAAGAGTTATTATATAAGTGTTTTTATTTCATTTTAATAAAGATTAAGGCTTTCATGTACACGGGACGTTTGAAAACCTCTCCTGAACGCTGGAACTTGACAAATAGTAACCGACGGTTAAAAATGTCTGTTGTGCCGTGTTTGCGTTTAGAAGCGGCTTTTACTTTGTAAAATGGTCAGAAATGTATCCCCATTGAAAACATCTATAAACAAAATGCTTATAAACACAAGTTACTGCGTTTAGATGCATTTACATGCTGTGACAAAGCATTTGGCGTTTCAAATGCCAATAAGCTTCCGTCTGAACGCATTGTATTGCTTTCAAAAAAATGCCACTATAGTCAACTGCCTCTAAACTAATTTCAGTGTACATGGACAGATAAGATAACCTAGAGGAGACTTCAGGGGCTGCTGAAAAAAAACGCCCGTCCGTTTATCAGCAGCAGTGTACATGAGGCCGAAGTGTCAGATTTACACTATTGGGTATTTGGCATTTTTCCCCCTTTCTATTGTTTTTTTTGGTATATTTGTTGGACCAGATGGGAGCCCATAAGAAGTATTGGGAATACAAGCTGCTGAGCCCTTCTTCGACAACAGGTGTTCGTTGACCACTCTCATGTGTGATGTCATGGCTTTCTGGTAAACCTGTATAGCTGTCACTGTAGTGATGTGGAGGTGGCGTTGATGGCACAGCGGACGTTTTTCACTTCAGAGTCCCTTTTGTTCATGTGGTAGATGTCTAAGTGGACTTGCGTTATTCACTTTCTTTTTATGTGAATTTTGGTTTCCCTTTATGTTTATGGGTGCACGTTTTGTTTGATTTAATAAAATATATATTTTTTTATCTTAGGCACTTTGATTAGGGCTACACTTTGGTTTTCTTTATATGATTTGTATGAGATATGACATATTGTTTTAGCAGCTTTTCACCACTGGTGTATTAGTAGTTGCCTACTAGCGTGGTTCCCAATTTTTAATTTTTTTTGTATAACATGTTTTTTATTGAAAAAATAAATAAAAATATCACTTTGGTAAAAATGCAAGCCTTTTCTTTGAGAAGTGCCATTGTCAAACCATAAGGAATGAAGTAAAGCTAGTCTCCATAGCAATATTTGGTGCTGATGAGGTTTTAGTCAGGAGCATTGACTGTGCTCAAACAACTCCTTCTCTGTGTTCAATGTACTTTCCATAAGCATATTGGACAGCTGAGCCATTGGCAGCTTTATTTAATTATGTTACATTAGGGCTAATTGCACCGTATGATTGCACTGGCCTTATTCTCCCCTCTGTAAGTCCCTGTGATCGCCCTTATCTCCAATCCAGACAGTTTGTCACTGTGAATAATTGATAAGGCTGTAGCGGGATAATTATATAGACACCTAGGGAGAGAACTGAGACTACCCGCCATACTCCAATGAATCGCGGTTTTCCCTGTAGAGACAATAGATCAGCTATTGTACAAAAGGGACAATGTGTGTTGTACTATAAAACCAGTAATGTATGGATCCAATGTAATGCTGTATTGATCTAACTCTGTATGTAGCAGGTGTTGCCTGGCTGTTAAACAGAGTGTATTGGCTTTTCTGTTTTTTCTTTTTTTTTTTTTTTAATTTGAGTTTATTTCATGTATTTATATAGCACCAACACGTTGCAAGAATCTTTACAGTATAGAAAGAAATATTCACCTCATACTCTACACCACAGGAGCTTTTACTCTCAATGTCCCATTACAGTAACACATATTATTGTTTGTTGTTATTATTATTAATATTATCAATTTATACAGCGCTGACATATTCCACAGTGCTGTACAGAGAACACAGAGAGTCATTTACATCAGTCTCTGCACCAGAGAAGCTTAAATTCTAATGTCTTCACTAAAGTCACCCTTTATTATCTGATTTTTTTTTTTTCTGTTTCGCCATGGTGGTAAAGTTATTTTATAACCTTAAAGTAGTCTATAAGTAAAACCTTTTTCTTTTAGTTTTTAGGTAGCGATGGATTAAAACGCCTGTCAGTTTTTATTGCGATCTGTGTCCCTGTTAGGTAAAATCACCCTCTGTTTGTCCTGTTATTATCATTAAAAGTGACATTTTTGAGTTGTCCCCAGAATAGAGGGGAAATCTTCCAATGGGGACACTAGATCTGTTGGCCTGGGAGTCCCCAAGGGATTTCTTTAACTTGTAGGGATTTCCTCTCACATCCTGTTTTGGCTATGGCACAGAAGGTGAAGGTAAATCTCTCCAACGGGGCCCCCCCCCCTTACTCAATCCAAAAAGAAAAAAAAGTTTTGCCTATGGTTCTACTTTAAAGTATACAGTATCTAAAGTCAAAATCTTTATTTTAGCTCCTTTGGCCATCATACCCGCTCATCTCATACCAATTAGATCGGCTTTCCCTGTGGCGAATAGGCACTCGCACCTCCGGCAGCGTGCGCGCACCCCCACTCGCAGTCCTGCGAAGCGACGTACAGATATCTATCTATTCGCCACAGGGAAAGCCGATCTAATTGGTATGAGATGAGCGGGTACGACGGCCTAAGGAGCTGGTGTGAGATATCTTGCTGTTTCAAGGATTTGTTTTTCCCGCTGTTCATGATCCCTGTAATGGGGATCATGACGTTCTGGTAAGAGGCCAATTCAATCTCCATGGTGGTGGCTATATTCACATCTTGCTCTGATTGGTGGATCATTTGCATGTTTATCTCTGGGACTGCACATTTTGTGGAATCTCCTCAAATATATTATGTGTCAATATACTGTGCATGTTTATCTCATGGACTGATGGAAAATTTGTTCATATACATTGTCTCCCTATAGCGCTACATCATTTATTATTGATAACCTCTCCATATACTATACTTTCAGACTGTACAACCTCCTTTACATTTACCAAAATAATGTACTGTAAGAACAAACCTAAACAATCCACTAAATTTGAGTCCAGTCAGACAGGACCTTGCACTACACAGATGATAGTACATCTAAATGAGATCAATTCAAGGCAGATTTTTAATAGTGTATGGTCCGTTTTAAAGGCTTTGCTTTATTTGGAAGGTTTTATTATCACTTGGGTGAGTTGAGTCTGCGGGACAAAAAGTAGACGTAAAGCAGCCCATACTTTCATCATCTTTTTTTTGTTCAACCAGCGGGTTGAACAGAAAAAAAAAAAAATCAGATTTCCTCCCACTGTGCTACTGTGTTCTAACTGTGGAGATCAGAATATAGTGATAAATGCTGCTGGCTGCACTTATCAATTGGGTAAAACCCAACAGGCTGGTTGTACAGAAGGTGATCAATAGATGGACTTCTGTATAACCAGGGTGCCCATACATGAATCAAAATTTGGCTGGCCTCTGCTGAACCAACCAAATTTCCATCCATGAATGACTGGCTTTATACTTCCAATGGGACACAGATTGCAAAGTAAAGCCCCATACACACGTAGCGATTGTCGGCCGTAAATAATCGGCCGCCGAACGATCGGCCGATTGTCGGCTTGTTAGTATGATGCTTCCGACAACCGACAGCGAATTTTCGGCCGAACAGAATCTGGCGTGCAGACTTGAAAATTTTTGTTCGCCGTCACCAGAACGGCCGATTGTTCGCCAGTCAGTACAGAATTCGGCCGACAAACAGCAGATTAGCAAGACTGGGCATGCTCAGAGAAGAAGAAACACACGGAAAGTTAACCATCACATGGCATCACTTCTGCAGTCGGCTGTTGTTGGCCGACAAAATTCGTGTGCAGTCTTTAGCACTTTTCAGCCGACAGGACAGCACCGGACAAAAGGCGGCCGATCGTTCGGCCGACAATAGCTACGTGTGTACGGGGCTTAAGTCTGAAAGGGATTTTAACCGTTCCCTCCCTACCCTATTCAAAACTGTATGGCTTTAGATGTACTTAAAATGACAAAGATTGTTTTTTGGAAATATTATTTCACTGGCCCAATGTCTGATATAATGAAGCCTTTTTTTATCTCATTGGTGGTCCTTCATTGGAGGAACTGTAATTCCCAGCATGACCTTCCAGCTGGAGAATGACTGCATCTGTACTGGATATCACTTTTGGCAGATTCCCCCCTCCCTTGCACCGTTAGGCTGGCAGCTGTTCTGGGCACTGTGCATTGTCTTCAGATGAGAAGATGTTGTTACCTGCTGGTCATTTCTAGAACATTAAATTATTCATTGTATGTTCGGCTCACCAGCTGAAGTATTGCAGCTCCTGAGCTCAGCAGGGAAGAAGGGGGGGGGGGCATTCTCCTAATCTTTCTTCTGCCCCCCTCCCCCCCTCCCCTCAAAGTCAGCTGACACAAAATTATTCAATCTCCTACATAGATTGTCATTTTTGGGATTCCCTCATTCCTTTGTGTAACTGGCAGATTATTCACATCACCTAAATTCAACTTTCTCTGCATTGCTTGCTGTTCAGAGAGGGACTCCAGGCAACATTCCCCATCCATGTGACACCTCTGATGAAAGGTTTTTGTATTTGCAAGTTCTATTTTTGTTATTTCTAATGTTGATGCATTACTGCATTAATATTATTATTAATATTATTATTTGTTCAGCAACACTGCAAGGAAAATGCAGGCAGCCTTGCCCAGGTATACAGTAATTTAATGCTCTGCACAGCATCTGAAAGTGCAAATCAGACTGGCAGATTGTCTGCACTTGCCACAGAAAATGGGGTGAAAGGCTAGAACTGTATTGAACCTCTATTTCAGTCGGGGCCATTTCCGGTTTTGGTAAACTATAGTAGGAAAGTCCGGTTTCAAGCACTAAGGAAAGGTGGGGGGAGGCTTTAGCAAGCTTACAGCTGGGCTTCTCTTCCACTGTTTCATCTGATATCAAGGTAAAATCCGAGTACAGGGTATAGTTTTAGTGAAGCCAACTAATATTTAAAGATAATGTATAGTAGTTAGTAGTTTTGCATATACCTTCTTGCTTATGCTTAGGTCGAAAAATGGCAGTATCTCCTCCCCTTCCCTGTATGCTGTGTACAGGTTGGGCATATAGAGTTTCAACCAGAGAGAGAGTCTTCTACTGCTCGAGGAAACCCATTCTCATGGATGCCCTTTTGTGTAAAATGTTTATTTTTAAAACAAATATTTAAATAAAAAGTATTTATAAAAAAAAAAAAACCTGTTATAAATGGTAACAAAAAAAAATTGATTCAGAATCATAGTTTTCAGTGTCATAACAATTGGAGTGCAGAGCTGCTGAGGTAATGTTCTGGTTCCTGTCTGATATGAATGGATGACTGAAATTTCCTATTCTCTATTTCAGTTCTTGTGCCTGAAGAACATTCGAACATTCCTGAAAGTCTGCCATGATAAATTTGGATTACGGAATGCTGAACTCTTTGACCCTTTTGACCTTTTTGATGTTCGGGATTTCGGGAAGGTAAAGAACTGCCCTTTTTAAATGTGCTGTTCACTTTAAATGCCGGTTCTGTCATGTTGCTTTTGTATTTTTTGTGACTCTAGATTAGTGAAATCTCCCCACCAAAATTCCCTGTTTGAACCCATCAACAGCCACGATCACAAAGACATATAATCGTGGCACCCTGCACTGATTTATATCGGGTGTCTCAAATCTACATCAAAAGATTTCATCTGGCCCCCAGCTAGGGTCAGTGGCATACCTTCAATGTGATGCTGCTGCTTAAGGTATCCACTTAAACCCTATTCCCCCTAATCTTCTCGCAGGCTCCAGCTCAGGTTCCTGCCTGCTCTGTGGTCATTATCCTCATAGTTGGTTGCTAGCAGTGCCAATGTCCTAGCAGCCAATGACATGCATGTCCCAACATTCACAGGAGGAGGGTACTTTCTCTGTCCAGTCCTGCTCTGTCCCCCGACTCCCATCCTGCTACTCCAGTCATGCTTACTGAGGTTAGTGGGGGGGGGGGGGACTCTGATGGGGACCCTGATGTTAAGGGAGAACTCTGATGTCAACAACATGGCCCTCATACTGAAAAGTTGGGAAACCCCTGTTCAGTCACGGAGTTCTTCTTTGAGTGTGATACCATATTTCCTTGTGGGAGGGTTGGAGACTCCGACTACAGCGACAGGGAAACAGACTACTATGGTGACATGGGAGGGTGGAGACATGAATTATTGTCAGGATGTCTCACCACTGGAGTGTCTGAGGGGTTTAATTTTCTAGCAGGTGCTCTTACTAAAATTATACAACCATTTTTTAATTCTATTATGATTGATGTTTTGTCTGTTATGCTGGAGTGGTCATGTGACCTGAGCACGAACGACCTGTGCCGACAATTTTTTTTTTGGCATCAAAAAGGTTTGTACATAATTCCAACATTTATACCCACGGCATAATGCAACATTTACCAACAAAATGAATTATTACCGGCGCTATAAATTTTGAGATTTGTAATTCTGTCATCACTAAACAGATCTTCTGTCACCCTTTTAAGGGTAACCCAACCCATATAGGATCACCATACATACACAACGTAATAATGTATCCATCTCAAATGTTCATGGTCTCTAATTTATAAAGAGAAGAGGGCTTGTATGTTTAAATAGTGTTTCTAAAAACATCATAGTGATATCAAGTTCACAATTGATATTAGTATACCTGTTGCTATACATTTTACGAAGACCCCATATCATGTGCATGCGTTTAGGAGAACAATGATGATGTGCCCATGCCATATTAGGTAACTGATTGGGCACAAGACAGGCTTTCTCGATCTACACTGTTTATACCTGTTAATATTTCCCTTTTGGATTAAACTCAGATTTTTCTTTTGGATATATCTTGATTGCTACATTTACTCCCTAGATCCGTGTCCTTCTAAATCTTGTTTATGGTCATGCCTCTTTCATAATGTGATCATACACAGTGTGCACAATTATTAGGCAAGTTGTATTTTTGAGGATTACTTTTAATATTGATTAACATTGCTCTCCAAAATGTTAACCCTCCAACCTGAATATTTAAGAAATTAAAAGTGAGGTTTTGGCTTTTTTTGGAGAACATTTATGTGTGTACACAATTATTGGGAAATTATTAGTGTGCAGAATTATTATGCAACTAAATGGAAGACGAAAAATTTCCTCACTCAATTGTTTATTTTCATCTAAGGCCCCTTTCACACTTGTGCGACTTCAAAGTCGCGCGATTTTACCGCAACTTTTTTGCCGCGACTTCAAGTCGCACATATATGAATGGGGCTCATTGGAAATAATGGAGAACGACTTGTCATGCGATTTTGCAGTCCCAAATCGCATGACAAGTCGCACAAGTGTGAAAGGGGCCTAAAGTGAGAATAATAAACAAACAACACAAAATTTACAAATAAACCTTTGTGACATTTAAAAAAAAAAAAAAAAAAATTGGGGACCAATATAGCCAACCATCTTTTCAATAACAGTCCTAAGCCTTCCATTCATGGAGTCTGTCAGTTTCTTCATCCATGGAGATCTTAATGATGTAGCCAGTGTGGCCAAAAACAGATCTGAGAAGCCCGAGATATTATCATCTTTAAAGCACAATTAACAACCCTATTAGTGGGAGTCTGCTTCAAGGTACCAGTGGAGATTCAACACTGCCATGTGTACAGGAGGATTTCTATGAATGTTTAAAGGTCACACATGTTGCTGTCACGGCAGCCATTATTTCTGGTGAGTTTGCATTTTATCAGCAGTTTTGAATACTGCACCTGCACCTAATAGAGGGAATTCACCAGTCTCTTTCTATTTATGCATGGATTTATCTTGGACATTGTGGGACTATGTTATTAAAATATCAACATTGCGATCTGATTGTTAATTTGAAATTGTTGGTGCTGCACTGGATTCACAAACAATTTCTTCATCTGTTGACGATCAAATTTTTGTGCAGCAGCAACCACAGCCTTTCAGGGAAGGTGTACTGTTTTCCTTCACCTTAAATCTCCTGTTTAATAAGGGCCCACAAGTTCTTAATAGGGTTTAGGTCAGGTGAGGAAGGGAAGCCATGTCCTTATTCTTTTATCCTAATGGGCCTTTACAGGCTAGCCATGCTGTGGAGTACTTTGATACAAGCGATGGAGCATTGTCCTGTGTAAATCTCATGGTCTTCTTGAAAGATGCAGACTTTTTTTCCTCTACCACTGCTTGAAGAAAGTGTTTTTGGAGTAGGTTTTGGAGTTGATTTTGAGCCCATCTTCAACCCGAAAAGGTCCAACTAGCTCATCTTTTAATACCAGCCCATAGCAGTACCCCACCACCACTTTGCTGGTGTCTGAGTGGAAGTGGAGCTCTGTGCCTGTTACTGATCCAGCCACAGGTCCATCCATCTGGTCCATAAAGAGTCACTCCCATCTCGTCAGTCCATAAAACCTTTGAAAAAATCTGCCTTCAGATATTTCTTGGCCCAGTTTTGACATTTCAACTTATGTGTCTTGTTCAGTGACAAGGTGGTCGAGTTTCAGCCTTTCCTACCCTGGCCATGTCTCTGAACACCTTGTACTTCTGGGCACTCCAGGTAGGTTGCAGTGCTGGAATATGACAACATTGGGGGCTAATGGGTTCATGGTAGCTTCACATTTGATTCTTCTCAAATCTTTGGCAGTTAATTTGTCTTTTTTTTTTTTTTTTTTCTCAACACTTTTCTTGCAACCCTGTTGACTATTTACAACAAAACATTTGAGGGTTCTGTGATCACGCTCCAATATCTTAGCAATTTTAAGAGCGCCACATCCCTCTGAAAGTCTTTTTTACAATTTTTGACTTTTCAGAGTCAGTTAAATCTCTTTTTTGGACCATTTTGCCTTAGAAAAAGAAGCTGCCTAATTAACTATAATTGCTGTATTTTTTTTGCGTTTTTTCATGTGCATTTTTTTCTATTTAGTTATGTCCTGGATGTTCATTGATGCAGCTTCCTGGTTGTCATGGCTACCCTACCAATCACCTTATTTACGCCTGCCCATTTCCCTTGTCTCCCGCCTGCCTTCACCTTGATTGGTGGAGGTGTGTACTTACAGTATCTATAGGCATGTACCCCAAAGTCCCAAAGGATTGTGTGGTCTTTGACGCACTTTCACTCTGGCAGTTATTTTTTTTTTCCCTCCCCTGTATGGGTATTGTGAGTGGGTTGTCATGATGATGGCAACACCTGCATACCTTTTTAAGAAGTTGGTGCAACAATTTTGCATAGATGCCCTCTGTCCCACATTTTCTGAAACATTCCCACATCCAGGTGCTCTCTCCTGATGTTGCTTTGTCCCCAAATGTCATGGACAACAGCCCTGCATTCTATTTATCCATTTTCCATGGAAATATTTGCTTGCTATTTCTTGTGGTCGAAAAGGTTTGTTCTGTGTTTTTTTTTTTTTTTTTTAATAGTGAATGGCTGTTATTTTGTTGTCAGTTTATTAGCCATTAAAGTTTATTTAAGTCTGATTGCGTTCCTAGGAAGAGAGCCGATCGGCTTTCCTATAAAAGACAGCAATAAAAAGAACGGAATTTACAGACATGGCCTCTCATTGTTAAATGTTTTTATTTGCAGGATTTTATTGGATAATGTATTTCACGGTGTATCGTGTGAATTTATTGCTCTGTTTGTATCTTTTGTTTGTGGTGTCTTTCTTTTTTGTAACGTGAAAATCACCTTTTTGCTGTTTTACATATTTCTTCCTCATCCCTAAATTTCTGCTGTAATGATCAGGTATTCATATTTATAGTGATGGTAATAATTGGTGTCAGCTCACTGGGGAATTTTCCGATTGTCGCGTGGATTATTCCAGTTCTATACCAAGCCCGGAAGGGCAGCCCGAGTGCCCCCTCCAAGCCTCCTCATCCAGGATTCATCATGCGGGGAGCTGATGAAGCTCTAACCCTTCCTCACCTGTTACATCACCAAGCCAATCTGCGTTTTCTCACCCGGCGTCCCGTCTGCTCTTATGCTAGACTTTTGTGGTCGGCTGAGCAGGAGACCAAGGCAGATGTGTGATCTTTACAGCTTTTGACTGTTGAAAATTCATCTCTCCCTGCAACTGCTGCTCTTCACCGCCCCACCAGATGTATTTTTAACTCCCCGTACCTAGAACCTGTGCTGGCGAATCACACATCTCTCTTAATGATGTGTGGCACAGCGTAGGTGTTTGGTGACAGGTGCCTTCTGTGTCCATTCTGATGATTCCACATGAGTAGCTTTATTCAAATTCACAAACTTTGTTTCTTTTACTTGATAAAAGAAGAAACATTGTAGCTGTTCTATAGGTCCCTGCCATAAACCCTGCAGAGAGAACTCTGCAGATGCTCACCTGCTGTAGAACTACAAATCCAGGCATGCATGTGGGGTGGTGACAACGATTGCAAATGCCAGGGAGATGACGTCCCCCATTGGCTTACTATGGGGCTTCTGCTGTCGGCTGCCCTCCTCTACACTGACGCCACCGCTGATCATAGGACCGGACCAGGTGGGCTTTAGAATAGGCAAGTATACATATCTTTTATTTATAGGGTATGGTATTGGGTTGAATATACTCATGTGGCAGATGCTTTTTTTCCCAATGAAATGCGTCAGTCCCAAGTGTATTTTAGGGCATGGTAGCCTACTTTCATTGAACAAAATGTAAAATTCACATAAACATCAGTTGCCCACACAGGGGTTCTTCCTCATCAACATGAATAGTTGGAAATGCTAAGCCACCTAGGTCCCTTGTCAGCAGCACCCCTGCTCTTCTTACCAGTCCCTCTGACTGTGTTGCCCGGGTCTCCTGGTTGGAAGGGGCGGAGCAGCCACACGGTGGTCATGTGACCTTCCCGGCTGACGTCTGAGGGAGATTTCGGCCCCTCCTGCTGTAGCCCTGGATCGGAGTAGAAGAGTGGCAAGGAGTCATGTGACTGGCCTGAAGATCTCTGGAAAAAAAAAAAATATAGAGGCTTTGTTTTCTGGCTTGATACAAGAGAGGGGCTGGCAGTGAATTTAATTTTTAAGGTTACAAACACTTTAATGCGAATCCTGTGTCATTTTCTCCTACACTTTCACAGGGGCAGGGCTTTGCACTGTCACAAGGGTTAGATACAATAGTCTTAGAATGGGAGTAGGTTTAGCCTTAGTTAGAATTTGACTGCACTTCCACGTTGTACAAGGTACAACAGACTTCATTACAGAAAAGCTGCTACCTTTACTGGTATCTCTTTGCCTGTAACTTCCAGTCCCATTTCGTCCCCGTTCACACTGGGGCGTTCACACTGAGGTCGCCCCGGCAAGTCGGATCGCCCCAGTGTGAACGGGGCCTTACAAATGTTTTATTTTTTGTTTATGGAAACTTCTAAATAGAGAAGGTCTGAGAGCCCATTCACACTAGCGTGACTTGTGAGGCAACTTGTGTTGCCCCAGGTCGCTTGACATAACAAAAACAATGTTAATCAATCAGTGCCGTCTTAATTGGCACTACTGAAGTTGCTCCGACTTCAGAAAAGGGTCCTGTACTACTTTGAGGCGACTTGTGATCCGACTTGTCCCATATACTTCAATGGGAGTCGCCTCCTTATCTTAATTGAAGCGACTTGTTATCAGACTTTCCAGGAAGAAGAGAAAGATTAGCCAGGCATTCCCCACATTGCAGCCATGCCTATATGGTATATATATACGTGGCACTGGTGGACACTGATACGTGGCACTGGTGGACACTGATACATGGCACTGATACATGGCACTGATACGTGGCACTGATACGTGGCACTGGTGGACACTGATTCGTGGCACTGGTGGACACTGATGCGTGGCATTGACACGTGGCACTGGTGGACACTGATTCGTGGCACTAGTGGACACTGATACGTGGCACTGAAACGTGGCACTGGTGGACACTGATTCGTGGCACTGATATGTGGCACTGGTGGACACTGATATGTGTCACTGGTGGACACTGATTCGTGGCACTGATATGTGGCACTGGTGGACACTGATATGTGGCACTGATACGTGGCACTGGTGGACACTGATACGTGGCACTGGTGGACACTGATACGTGGCACTGGTGGACACTGATACGTGGCACTGGTGGACACTGATACGTGGCACTGGTGGACACTGATACGTGGCACTGGTGGACACTGATACGTGGCACTGGTGGACACTGATACGTGGCACTGGTGGACACTGATTCATGGCACTGATATGTGGCACTGGTGGACACTGATATGTGGCACTGGTGGACACTGATATGTGGCACTGATACGTGGCACTGGTGGGAAGTGGCACTGGTGGACACATACGTGGCACTGGTGGGCAGTGGCACTGGTGGACACTGATACGTGGCACTGGTGGGCAATGAGGAAATGAGGGGAAAAAAAAACAGAAAAGGGGAATTAGGTCACAACACATCATATTCTGATTGGCCAAACACAAAGTCGTCTGTCATATAAGTCGTGCAAAATAATTCAAAAGTCGCAGTAAAATTGCGGTAAATCGCTGTAAAGTCGCGGTAAAAAGTCGCTCTGACATGGGGAGACTTTATGGTCGTGGCAGTGTGAACCGGCTCTGAACCAGGAAAAAACAAAAACACCTGTTTTAAAAAGATAATGGGTCTTTGTTGTGATCCCGTATGACCCGCTGTCACTCAGCAGTGATGAAGTTACAGGCATAGAGACTCAGTCTCCAATGGGATTAGAGCATAAAAGCTACCAATGTGGTACTGTAAACCTGCCTTGCTGAATGTCTTCCTTTTATGCCTTTTTACATTCTGTCCATCAAAAGCCTAAAAACAGGGCTGGGGAACTGTGGCCCTCCAGCTGTTGCAGAACTACAAGTCTCCTCATGCCTCGTAGAGTCATGCTTTTAACTGTAAGTCTTTCAGTGCTTCATGGGACATGTCCTTTCATAACAGCTGGGGGGCATTAGTTGCCCACCACCCTTTTTTTAAAGTATAAGTTAACACATTATTAGAATTTCAAATAATGTTAAATATATTGATGTAATTTTCAGGTTTTTAAATCTTCAGCTTTCTTGCCTAATGATCCTGCTATGAAGTTCCTTTTTTCAGGTGCTTCTTTTTATGGGATGACAATGTTCAATCCCTGTTTTTGAATTGTACTTCTGCATCGCCAACATATAACTTGTTCTTCTAGTGGAGACTATGAAATGGGTAAACCAGTGCTCATTGCATGTCTATGTTCTTCTTATGTCAAATCAGGAAGCCCTTCCTGAGAATTGACATTCAACTGAGACTTAAGATGTACATAGGAAATAGCTGAAACATGCTAAAAGAGGTCAGCAGCAATGAGAAAAACACATGGCACTTGTTTGTTACTTGGTGTTTTAGCTAAACCACATGTAATCTAGGTAGGCTTTACATCTACTTTACGTTTCCCTGGACAATTTCTTTAGACCCGGTTCACACTACTGCGTGTGCCGGGTTCGCATGTCATGTCGGAGCGCACTGCTCCGTCATGACATGCGATCAGCTGTGCGGTGCGAGTTTAGCCATACAGTTTGTATGGCTAAATTCGCACCGCACCCGCAGCAAAGACGCACAGGAGGCATTTTTGCTGCCGCATCAGGATCGGATCGCACAGCGGTTCACACTTGTGCGATCCGATCCTGTGCGAACTGCACGATCGCACTGCGATATGCGATCAAACTGGGGGTGTCGTTAAGATTACATTGACACCCCCAGCGGATCGCATATGGCAGTGTGAACTGCCGGGGGTGCGTGTGCGATGCGGGAACAGGCTGCGAATTCGCAGCCTTCCCGCATCGCAATAGTGTGAACCGAGCCTCAATGTTGATTTCAAACACAATTCATGTTTTAATCTGGGTGTCCTAGGGAAGAAGAATCTGACACCTATTAATACAACCCCAATTACAAAAAAGTCACAGTTAGTATTGTTGGTCTCCTATAAGCACTTGTAATATTACCCACCATGCTGATACCATCGTTGGAATTTGGTGCTTATCCTCAGAAAATGTCCTGGAAATCAGTTACCTCCATCATTAGCCAGTACAGGTCAGCTTCTGGGAACTGTGCCCTCATTACATTCTGCTACCGTCTTCCTCTGGCCTTGTGAATTATATACATCATCCAGAAGAGAGAAATAGGGCTTCACCACAGGCATCCTTTTACACGCAGCTTTTCACAGATTAGTGAACCTCTGCCCATCTTTACTTCTGAGATACTCTGACTCCATCAGATGCTGTTTTTATACCCAATCATGTTACGGCGTGTTGCCAATCAACCTCTTTGCAAAATGTTCTTCTGGTTCTTCCCAGTTAGTACCGCTTACTTTGCCAGCTTTTTTTGCCCTGAGCCAACTTTTTGGGGACGTGTTACTGCCTTCTGTTTAAAAATTACCATATTTTCTCAAAATGGTACATTTAATCAGTTTAAACATTTAATGTGTTTTTTTTTTCTATTGCCAATAAAATATGGTTTTATAAGATTTTCAAATCATTGCATTCTGTGTAGATTTTCCACAGGATCACAACTTTTTTGGAATTGGTACTGTACTTCAAAGCCCCCAATCACATTCAAACATTTTGTCCATTTAACTGTCATTTTCCAGCACATGCTTGATCTTGCAATGAATCTGCCTCGTCAATCTCAAGTCTAATAGAGATCTTGATTCGAAACATTTACTCAGCTACCGGTTCCCCTTCGGCCATTTTGTTCTGAGCAGTTTTCTGGCTGTCAGTCTGCTTGTTGCATACCTGTGGAGAAACCATATTTCTCTCTTCTGGATGATGTGTATATAAACTTCTCAAGGAACACTTTTAAAAATATCATGCTGGGTATTTATACTGATATGGACTAGGTTATGTGTTGGGAATATATTCAAGTAGTAAAACAAATTCTCCTGCGCTCGAGTGATGTCTGATGGAGTGAAAAGAGGTGCACTACAAGCCCAGGTGTTAAAAGAGCTATCGGTGTTGCTGCCCCCTTCAGGATCAAGGGTATCCAGAACCAACTGGTAGAAAAGACAAAAAAGAAAGAGGGGCGCACCGACTAGTGCATTACCATAAAACCAATTTTTAAAATCTTAAAAAGTGTACAAAGTACTCACAAGACTGGTGTGATACAACACACATCAACATAGCATATGCAATCTCCAAGGTAGCCAAGGTCCCAAATATAGCAAATGGACATGCAGATGGTCGCATGGGGCTAGCCACAGCAGCCCCATGCGACCATCTGCATGTCGATTCGCTATATTTGGGACCTTGGCTACCTTGGAGATTGCATATGCTATGTTGATGTGTGTTGTATCACACCAGTCTTGTGAGTACTTTGTACACTTTTTAATATTTTAATGGTTTTATGGTAATGCACTAGGTCGGTGCACCCCTCTTTTTATTTTTTGTCTTTTCTACTATGTGTTGGGAATGAAAGGATCAGTGGTGTCTGCAGGTGAGGGCTGACCAAGGCTATAGCCCCGAGTGGGCCCCCAAAAATCCCCGGGTCATCTATTAATGACAATTATTAGCCCTGGGGCCAAAGGCCTGGGGTTGGCTGGGAACTCAGGGATTGGCCGCCTGCCCTGGGTCCGTCTTGCAGGGGAGATCCGGTGTGGGTGCACACGGGCTGCCTCTGAAGGGAAGGGGGTTTTACACAGAGCGGGGATCTCCCGCTTACCCGGTGCAGCGGATGTCACACTAAGTCCGTCTCCTGGACCGATTCCTATGATGGACATCACACTGGTCCAGAGCCTGGCAAACGGGAGATCCCTGCTCTATGTAAACCGGCGGTTCTCCTCTCCCCAGGCACTGGCAAGGCTGCGTTGATGGGCACTGGCGAGGCTGCGTTGATGGGCACTGGCGAGGCTGCGTTGATGGACACTGGCGAGGCTGCGTTGATGGGCACTGGCGAGGCTGCATTGATGGGCACTATCTGATCAGGCTGTATTGATGGGCACAGGTAAGGTTGAGCTGATGGGCATTGGCAAGGCTGAGCCGATGGGCACTGTCTGA
This sequence comes from Pelophylax lessonae, assembly GCF_965119305.1. Taxonomy (NCBI): domain Eukaryota; kingdom Metazoa; phylum Chordata; class Amphibia; order Anura; family Ranidae; genus Pelophylax; species Pelophylax lessonae. The sequence continues at coordinate 179,666,776 of NC_138774.1, read as the reverse complement.
TCAGGCTGCTTTGATGAGCACTGACCAGCTTCTGCACCTGGCTTCTGTTGTATGGCGTTCATCTTCTGCGCCTGGCTTCTGTTGCGCCTGGCTTCTGTTGTGTGGCGTTCATCTTCTGCACCTGGCTTCTGTTGTCAGATTAAACCCACATCAAGACTTGTAAAAAGCACAGAAAACTCTAATTAAGCCACTATGTTATGTTTACACCATCCCCTCTGTTAGATTACAAACTGTATCCTAGTGCCTGTGCGTTATTAAAAAAAAAAAAAGCCAATTTCACAGCGCCTATTGGCGCTCACATGACTTCCAGCTATCTTCTCTCCCCATCTGGCATCTCCAGCGAGCAGAGCCGAAACCTTCTTCTGACGTCAGGCGGGGAGGAAAAGAGGAGAGAGTCGGGAGCTACGTGATAACCGATAGGCGCTGAGAAAACAGGTAGAAATCTGCTTTTTTTTTTTAAATATAGCACAGACACTAGGATACAGTTTGTAATCTAACAGAGGGGATGATGTAAACACATCATTTTTTAGCAGCTGGGAGGGAAGCAGAGCTGCGCCAGTGAGACCTGACAGGCAGGGAGGGGAGGGGGAGGGAGACAGAAGACGACCAAGGATGACGGAGGCACGCACACTGACCATGGTGTCAGGGCTCAGCAGCCATGATACACCGTAGTCAGTGTACGGGTTAATCTCCATACCAGGAGGGGGCATAGACAGCAATAAAATCAAGCAGGTGTTCTAATCCCTCCCCAGGCTTTCTAAAACTAAAAAAAAATGTTTTGCCTTTATACCTTAAACTAAGCCTAATTTCTGGAAACCGTTCACGTTTTGTATTTTCCTTTTGTTACCATAAGCCTCTGGTTTTGGAAAGGGGAGTTTAAGGCTGGCCATACACTATACAATTTTCTTATTCAATTTCCTTTAGATTTACCCTAAACTATGTAGTGCAAGGGCCTGTCTAATTGCATACAAATTGAAAGTGTTTAGGTTTGACCCTATATTACATGGTTTTGGTAAATCTAAAGGAAAGTTGAACAAGAAAATTGTATAGTGTATGGCCAGCCTAATGGGCCATACACACTATCAGATTATCTGAAGACTTTTGTCTGTAGACTTACCAAAACCATATAATATGAGGTCAAACCTAAACACTTTCAATTTGTATGCAATCCGGCAGGCCCTTGCACTACATAGAAAAGGAAAAAGTCTTCAGATAATCTGATAGTGTGTATGGCCCTTAAGACTTCGTTCACACTGAATACGGGAGCCAGCACAACTCCTTGCACCTGAATCACCGGCGGTTCACACTGACATCTGTGAACCACTGCAGGTGTTCATGTAAAGTTAATGACACCCCCAGAACAGATCACAGTGCGAACGGTGAAATGGTGCAGGAATCTGATCACATAGGTGTGAACACTCATGTGATCCGATTCCAGTGCGGACCAAAAACCATTTTGGTGCGAATGTGATGCGATCTCAGCTGGACAGTTTGTATGGCTGAATTTGAATTGCACATACATCGCATGTGATCTGCACAGCAATGAGGTGCAAATCACATGCAATGCCTGTGATCGCACAAGTGTGAACCCAGCCTAAAGGGTTCTCTGGCAGAAATGCAACTCCCAAGATCTCGAGTCATGCTGCAACTTGTAGTTCCACGTCAGTTACAATGCAGCTGTGTTACTTTTTGGCTACATTTCGGTGAGAGATCAAGCTGGCGGACACGAGTCTAAATTATTGTCGTCTGCCTGGCAGTTTAAATGGCCTTTTTTTTCTCTCTCCGTAGAGATGTCTGTATTAATCAGATTCTACACCGTCAGATCCTTTATGGTTGCAGCGTGAGTAACCGCCAGCCTGGCGGGGGAACAAAACAACACTCCATTCTTGATGAACATCTCTGGTTGCTGGGACATGCAGAACGTTCAGCAATATCCAGAGTAATATGGCAGCACAAGGGTTAAAGCAGTAATTTGGAGTATTCAAATCAACAGATACCTTGTATTATTGTGGCTGATAAATGATATTGGTTGTCATACCTCTCAAACTATGCACAATATTAGGTGAGAAATGTGAGGGATTTTCTTGCACAGATGAAAGAAATGAATTACTGTATGTCTAGGGACAGAATATATCAGGAAGCATCTGAACAAGGAACCTCATGGCATTGTCATTAGGTATTCTTTAAAAGCTGCAGATTTAGAAATATTAAAAATTACTTTTGAAATTACTTTAGCATAAGAAAGATTATATAATATTTGTGACTAGGGTTGTATCGGTATATACAGTATCTCACAAAAGTGAGTACACCCCTCACATACACACATATATATATATTTTTTTTTTTTCTGCTACATAATTTTGGTAAATAAAATCGCAATAAGCGTATTTTGATTGGTTTGCGCAAAAGTTATTGCGTCTACTAACTACGGGAAAGATTTATGTCATTTTTATTGTTTTCTTTTTTTTTTACTAGTAATGGCGGCGATCTGCGATTTATTATTTTTTTTAGCGGGACTGCGACATTGTGGCGGACAGATCAGACCCCCAACTGACATTTTTGACACTTTTGGGGGTACCAGTGACATTACTACAGTAATCAGTGCTAAAAATATGCACTGTTACTGTAATCATGATACTGGCAGGGAAGGGGTTAACCCTGTGGGTGATCAGTGGGTTAAATGTGAGCCTAGGGGAGTGATTCGAGCTAATTTTTCCTGCCTGGAAACTCCCCTTCATGTTAGCCAATGTGCCCTTGCACACTTTGCCTTTTTCAGGAGTTTACAGGCATACAGTGGGTACGGAAAGTATTCAGACCCCCTTAAATTTTTCACTCTTTGTTATATTGCAGCCATTTGCTAAAATCATTTAAGTTCATTCTTCTTCCTCATGAATGTACACATAGCACCCCATACTGACAGAAAAACACAGAATTGTTGACATTGTTGCAGATTTATTAAAAAAGAAAAACTGAAATATCACATGGTCCTAAGTATTCAGACCCTTTGCTCAGTATTTAGTAGAAGCCCCCTTTTGATCTAATATAGCCAGGAGTCTTTTTGGGAAAGATGCAACAAGTCTTTCACACCTGGATTTGGGGATCCTCTGCCATTCCTCCTTGCAGATCCTCTCCAGTTCTGTCAGGTTGGATGGTAAACGTTGGTGGACAGCCATTTTTAGGTCTCTCCAGAGATGCTCAATTGGGTTTAAGTCAGGGCTCTGGCTGGGCCATTCAAGAACAGTCACGGAGTTGTTGTGAAGCCACTCCTTCGTTATTTTAGCTGTGTGCTTAGGGTCATTGTCTTGTTGGAAGGTAAACCTTCGGCCCAGTCTGAGGTCCAGAGCACTCTGGAGAAGGTTTTTGTCCAGGATATCCCTGTACTTGGCCGCATTCATCTTTCCCTCGATTGCAACCAGTCGTCCTGTCCCTGCAGCTGAAAAACACCCCCACAGCATGATGCTGCCACCACCATGCTTCACTGTTGGGACTGTATTGGACAGGTGATGAGCAGTGCCTGGTTTTCTCCACACATACCGCTTAGAATTAAGGCCAAAACTTTCTATTTTGGTCTCATCAGACCAGAGAATCTTATTTCTCACCATCTTGGAGTCCTTCAGGTGTTTTTTAGCAAACTCCATGCGGGCTTTCATGTGTCTTACACTGAGGAGAGGCTTCCGTCGGGCCACTCTGCCATAAAGCCCCGACTGGTGGAGGGCTGCAGTGATGGTTGACTTTCTACAACATTCTCCCATCTCCTGACTGCATCTCTGGAGCTCAGCCACAGTGATCTTTGGGTTCTTCTTTACCTCTCTCACCAAGGCTCTTCTCCCCCGATAGCTCAGTTTGGCCGGACGGCCAGCTCTAGGAAGGGTTCTGGTCGTCCCAAACGTCTTCCATTTGAGGATTATGGAGGCCACTGTGCTCGTAGGAACCTTAAGTGCAGCAGAAATCTTTTTGTAACCTTGGCCAGATCTGTGCCTTGCCACAATTCTGTCTCTGAGCTCTTCAGGGAGTTCCTTTGACCTCATGATTCTCATTTGCTCTGACATGCATTGTGATCTGGAAGGTCTTATATAGACAGGTGTGTGGCTTTCCTAATCAAGTCCAATCAGTATAATCAAACACAGCTGGACTCAAATGAAGGTGTAGAACCATCTCAAGGATGATCAGAAGAAATGGAAAGCACCTGAGTTAAAAATATGAGTATCACAGCAAAGGGTCTGAATACTTAGGACCATGTGATATTTCAGTTTTTCTTTTTTAATAAATCTGCAACAATGTCAACAATTCTGTGTTTTTCTGTCAGTATGGGGTGCTATGTGTACATTCATGAGGAAGAAGAATGAACTTAAATGATTTTAGCAAATGGCTGCAATATAACAAAGAGTGAAAAATTTAAGGGGGTCTGAATACTTTCCGTACCCACTGTATGCGCTTACAGAAAGTATCCCTGTCCTGGCAGCCTGCTGGAGATGGAAAGTACAGCTCCCACAGGAGGAGCGTGATACTTCGGGAGAATGCGCATTGTTGATTGGAGCATTGTGGAGGGCCACTGGAGATTGAGCAAGAGCATTGGTCCTGATCTCCAGAGTACTGCTGGTACAGGGCAACTTGTTCTAGAGCTGCAGTTATAATACATCCTTATAAAAAATAAACTTACCCATATTATTATTATTATTATTATTATTATTATTATTATTATTATTATTTCAGGTACTTACATAGCGCTGTCAATTTACGCAGCTCTTTACATATACATTGCACATTCACATCAGTCCCTGCCTTCAAGGAGTTTACAATCTAAGGTCCCTAAATCACATTCATACATAGTAGGGCCAATTTTATACAGGATCCAATTAACCTACCAGCATGTCTTTTGAGTGTGGGAGGAAACCCGATTACCCGGAGGAAACCCACGCAGGCACAGGGAGAACATGCAAACTCCAGGCAGGTAGTGTCGTGGTTGGGACCCTCTTGCTGCTAGGTGAAAGTGCTAACCACTACACCACTGTGCCACCCACATATGTTTTATTATAGCCAGCTTGATTACAGTAGAGTAATAAAAGTTAAGGATTTTTGGATAATTTGTTCTACAATGGCTGTTACTATAAGCCCCCGTTCACACTAAGGCGACCTGTGAGGCGACCTGGTCGCCTCACAGGTCGCCGTTGGTCGCCTTCCATAGGGAAGCTGTGGACCCGTTCTAATAGGAGCGACACAAGTCGCTCCGACTTAGAAAAAGGGTCCGGAGCTTCTTTGGGGCGACCTGGAGGCGACCGCCATAGACTTCAATGTCATGAAGTCTGTGGCGGCCACTCCGAGGTCGCGGTGCGAAGTAGCGTCGCTTGTATGTGAACGGGGTATCAAGGTCAGTAAGGGCTTGTTTTAAAGTTTATTTGCGGTTTGTTAAGAATGCATAAATATTTGAATGTTCATTGTTTGGCAACAATTCAGCTGAGTCGGTTCACACTAGCACGACTTGTCAGGCGACTTGTCAGCCTGACAAGTCACGCTCCCTCGCAGTCCATTGACCGCTACAGGACCCGTTCTAATAGAAGCGACACAAGTCGCTCCGACTTAGAAAAAGGGTCCTGTACTACTTTGGGGCGACCTCGGAGTGACTTGCATAGACTTCCATTATGTGAAGTCCCTGCAAGTCGCTCCGAAGCCGTGGTGCATGGGACTGCACAAGTCGCCCCCGAAGTAGTAAGGAGTCGTGTCGCCTCAGTGTGAACCGGCTCTTAAGGTGTGTCAGCCAACCTAGGCGGAGCTCTGCTCTAATGTAACATTGGGGAGTTATTTTAAAACAATGTGCTGCCTAATTCAACCAGAATTTTTACCTCCTTTTCTTGTCTTGAGACCCCCAGATCTGATTCTGGAAGAGGTCTGTTGCACCCACCTCCTATAATCAGTGTGAAGTTTAGTGCCCATCGTTCACAGAATGTGTGGCCAGTGAGGATGTAGGTGGTGCTCAGCAGAGTTCATTTAGGATCCTGTTTGTTTATTGAATTGCAGATTTTCCAAGACCAGTCATTCTCATTTACAAATGCATTCAAAGGAATACCATTTTCTTTAAGGTAAAAGATTAATTATGCTCTGTGCAGCAGATGTTCTGGGTGTCCCCAGGGTCTAGGGGTGTGTCTGACCTCTGACCTGGGGGCACTCCAGCTAATTAAGAGGGAAACTGACTCTGTCACAACTGATACGGAAGTTGCACAGGATTTACAGGCTCTTCCCTCTACCTGGTATCTATCATCCAGGGGAGAAAGAGGGGATGATGGGAGGGGGGTTGTGCTCTTGCTCTTATATGGGGTGCTGTATTTGGCCTGAATAAAGTACACCTATTTGAGAAACAGCCAAAATTGTGTGACCATTTACCACATAAATGTTTTTTCTTTGCAGATTTGTTATTCTTTCTTGAGTCTTGAGAGCTGGTTTAGAGCCGGTTCACACTACTCCGACTTGTCAGGCGACTTGGTCGCCTGTCAAGTAGCTCCCAATGCTGTGCAATGGAACCGTTCCAATCAGAGCGACTCAAGTCGCTCCGACTTAGAAAAAGGTTCCTGCACTATTTTTTGGCGAAATCGGAGCGACTTTCATTGACTTCTATTATGAGAAGTCGTTTGCAAGCCGCGATGAAGTCGTGCTGCACGGGCGACTTCAGAGTCGGATTAGTGTGAACCGGCTCTAACGCCAGATGCTTTCCAGTGCTTTTTTAAACTGCATCCAGACTGCATGGCTTACACATCGTTTGCCATGTTCTCCAGTGGCCCTAGTTCACACCAGTGCAAGCAGTTCCAGTGCTTTCAATAAAAGTATATCCTGCTGGATTTTTTTTGCCCAGAGCGCATCAAAACACGCATGAATGCAAAAGACTTCACTGGAATGCACATACCCTAATAAAGACTTTCAAAGTAGTCAAAAACGCATTAAAAAATGTGTGTAAATGTATATGCAAAAATGCATCTGGAATGCTGAAATTATGGTGTGAATAAGCACTTAAAGGAAAACTATGGTCACAGCATACATTTTATTTAATTATATACATGGACATTGTAATAACAATGGTTAAATTTCACAATCCAATATACTTGAAATAAATCTCCTTTCATGGGTGTTGCCTGTCTGCTGTGCATCCCTTTCCACAACTTCCTGGATTCCCTGCATGCTTTGCTGCTTCACCTCTGCTCTTTACTTATTATTTTTAAGGACTATATATCCCATGGTACCTTGCTGCCTACAAGCTCTCCCTGTACTGATCCCTGTACTAACTCCTGAAAAACTTTCACTCAGCATCTCTGTAGTTTAGAAGGCAGGCTCTGTGAAATTTGACACAGCAGTGCCTACTCACAGGGCATACTGAATACGTGTCACAGAATTTAGGGCCGGTTCACACTAGGAATCGCACAGGAGCATGCTGCACATTCCTATGCAATTCATGTGCAGTATGATTTGAGCCCATTTCATTTTTGCTCAAATCTCGCTGCACAGCACCAAAAGTAGTGCATGCTCACTCACTGGAACAAGATCTCATGGTACTTCTGTACCATGCGATCAGACACATGCAAATGCATTGGGGTGTGGTTATGTTAACATTGACACCAGCTGCAGATTGCAACTCCATTGCATTTTGAGCAAGTTGCGGGAAACAAGCATGGAACCTGGGTTTCCTGCACTGTTTTTGTGTGAATGGGGACTCAAGGAAGTAAATGTGTGGGAATCTTCACAAAGTAAGTTTACAAATGTCAAGATCGTTCAGAGCAATAGTAATAGGCTGATAATTGAAATCCAAGATGGAAATGAATATATGATTTTACATTTTCACCATAGATACACTTTTTAAAAGAAATAATCATAAGCAGATTTCCTACAGTCTGAAATATACAACTTTCAGAACTAGTTTTGTAACCTTGAAATCGATTACAGGAAGGAGTTTGTGTCACTCACTTCTGCTGGCAACTTTAGCTTATATTGGTGGCCAGTATACAGTTGTGCTCATAAGTTTACATACCCTGGCAGAATTTATGATTTCTTGGCCATTTTTCAGAGAATATGAATGAGAACACAAAATCTTTTCTTTCACTCACTGAAGCCATTTATTATCAATCAACTGTGTTTACTCTCTTTAACCTCTCTGGTGGTATGATTGTTTCTGATTTTAGGTGCTGCGTTAACACTATTTTGCATGTAATTCTTAAGAACGAGCAGCCCAAACCAACTATTTACATATGATTTTTTTTTTCTGTGCGTTCTTCTTTATAACATCTCGGGTATGATAAAGTTTGAAACACAAAATCATAACTTATAATATAATAAATAACTGTAAAAAAAAGTTAAAGTGTGTATATATATATATATATATATATATATATATATATATATATATATATATATATATATACATATATTATATATAGTACAGTAAAACTGCAGGCAAGGGCACTGGGGGGCAAACTAATGTCAATTTATTTTATTTAGTAATGTAATCCAATAGGATTACAATATACCAGTGTGTTTTTACTTTTCAAATTTGCAGCCGGTTCAGGGTTGTGGCGCGGGGTTACCGCTAATGACACTGAAATTCCACCCCGAGCCACACTCGGGAATACCGCTAAGGAGGTTAAATCATAATGACAACAGAAACTACCCAAATTACCCTAATCAAAAGTTTACATACCCCAGTTCTTAATACCGTGTATTGCCCACTTTAACATCAATGACAGCTTGAAGTCTTTTGTGGTATTTGTGGAAGATGCTCCTTATCTTCTCAGATGGTAAAGCTGCCCATTCTTCCTGGCAAAAAGCCTCCAGTTCCTGTAAATTCTTGGGCTGTCTTGCATGAACTGCATGTTTGAGATCTCCCCAGAGTGGCTCAATGATATTGAGGTCAGGAGACTGAGATGGCCACTCTAGAACCTTCACTTTCCAATGACAGGTTGACTTGGCCTGGTGTTTAGGATCATTGTCGTGTTGGAATGTCCAAGTACGTCCCATGCGCAGCTTCCGGGCTGATGAATGCAAATTTTCCTCCAGCATTTTTTGATAACATACTGCATTCAACTTGCCATCAATTCTGACCAAATTTCCTGTGCCTTTGTAGCTCACATGTCCCCAAAACATCAGCAATCCACCTCCGTGTTTCACAGTAGGAATGGTGTACCTTTCATCATAGGCCTTGTTGACTCCACTCCAAATGTAGCGTTTATGGTTGTGTCCAAAAAGCTAAATTTTGGTCTCATCACTCCAAATGACTTTGTGCCTGAAGGTTTGAGGCTGGTCTCTGTGCTGTTTGGCGTATTGTAAGCGGGATACTTTGTGGAATTTGTGTAGTAATGGCTTTCTTCTGTCAACTCGACCATGAAGCCCATCTTCAAGTGCCTTCTTATTGTGCATCTTGAAATGGCCACACCACATGTTTTCAGAGATTCCTGTATTTCACCTGAAGTTATTTGTGGGTTTTTCTTTGCATCCCGAAACAATTTTCCTGGCAGTTGTGGCTGAAATTTTAGTTGGTCTATCTGACCGTGGTTTGGTTTCAACAGAACCCCTCATTTTCCACTTCTTGATTAGAGTTTGAACACTGCTGATTGGCATTCTCAATTCCTTGGACATCTTTTTATATCCCTTTCCTGTTTTATACAGTTCAACTACCCTTTCCCACAGATCCTTTGACATTTCTTTTGCTTTCCCCATGACTTAGAATCCAGAAACGTCAGTGCAGCACTGGATGAAAGATGCAAAGTCTTGTGTCAACTTGTGTGCATGTTATCAGGCCAAAATCACCAGGGTATGTAAACTTTTGATCAGGGTCATTTGGGTAGTTTCTGTTGTCATTAGGATTTAAAAAGAGTAAACACAGTTGATTGTTAATAAATGGTTTCAGCCAAACACTAACCATGAGAGAAAGAAAAGTTTTTGTGCTATCATTCATATCCTCGGAAAAATGTCCAAGAAATCATAAATTCTGCCAGGGTATGTAAACTTATGAGCACAACTGTAGGTGCTACCACTGTATCGTTGGAAGATCACAGGTAAGTACATGTAGCCCAAATTATACAGTAAGTGATTCAAATGATTGTAAAGTCTCATTTTAGATAAAAAAAAAAAACCTGTTATACTTACCTCCTCTGTGCAGTTGGTTTTGCACAGAGCAGCCTGGATCCTCCTCTTCTCGGGTCTCTCATTTCTGCTCCTGGCCCCTCCCTCCTATCAAGTGCCCCCACAGCAAGCAGCTTGCTATGGGGGCACCCGAGCCGAGCTGAAGCTCCGTGTGTCCATTCAGACATGGAGCTGCCGTTCGGCTCTGCCCTCTCTCTCTCCTCATTGGCTCACTGACTGACAGCCGCGGGAGCTAATGGCACCGCAGCTGTATCTCAGCCAATCAGGAGGGAGAGTCCCAGGACAGCTGAGGGACTCGTATACATCACTGGACAGAGCGGGGGCACAGGGAAGGATTAGGGGTGCTGAGGAGGTTGCTACACACAGAATACATTAAGATAAAAAAACCTTCCTGACTTTACAACTCCTTTAACCCTTTTACTGCCAGGTCCGTACGGCGTATGGACCTCATTCCTCCTTGTGTTATAAGCTCATGGTCACTTTAATGACCATGAGCTTTTATCAGAATTTTTCAGCAGACTCTGCTTAACAAATCTTTAGCTGTCATCCGCTGATCAGAGCTATAACCCCAAAAAAGGCGCCGCCGCTGCAATACTAACACTTCTTCCTGCTTTACACCTCTTCCCCCACCTAACATCCCTACAGCACCTCTCACTAATGCTGTACACCAACCTTCCCCCCGATCAAGTCAGCATGAAAAACTGACAGGTGAACCTGATCGGACAGCCTGTGTGAAAAGACCCTAAGGGTAGATTTAGACCTGTGTCTATCTCTCTTGCCTCTGAAGCCCCGAGGCTATGCTTGTAAACTTTGCTATGTTTTTATCTGCTAATAATGATTTTAGTGGATTTTTTGCAAAAATATTGTTTTGATAAGCTTTTGCGCAAATATCTTGGGACCTTCAAAATCGATAGCACCTTATTTCTATTCTACTGGTTATGTGCTTTCAGAAATTATATAGTTTGGGGGGTCTTTTACAAACTCAGCAAAAGGGTTAATGTCTTTTTATTTACGTTTTAGGATTGTATGGCATATTTGTTGTTGTTACAGTGTTGTATGTTCTATTACTTCCTGTGTTGATGGCGACAGAGATAACATTAGGGTTTGTGTACAGTTCAAATTTTACAGATTCCTTCCTGTACAGTTTCCATAACCTGACAGAGATTGCTATCTTCTTGTAGGTACATAGATTCATATTTGGCTCTGCTTTATTTACATAGAGGACCTCTGATTCAGAACAAGGTGAGAATGTGGTTGTTTTGTCTTTTCTACCATCATTCTTCACCGACCTGCTGGGACTTGTAGTCACATATATCAGACGTAATCTTTTTGAAAAATGAAAACGTCTGTCCCGTGGGCTACTGGCACATGGGGTGTTTAACCCCTCTGCATTCCATCCCTGTGTTTTAATGGGAGGCAGAGGTGCAGCATCCAGCAACACTGGCTGAAGCCTGTCGCAGTCTATGGTTAGCTGAAATACGATGGGGCTGAACCAGTGTTAATTTTGGCAGCAAATTTCAATTTAGTTTTAGTCTTAGGACTAAAATGGCATTTTAGTTTTAGTCCCATTTTAGTCTTCTGCAAGTATTTTTAGTTTTAGTCGTATTTAGTCGACTAAAACTCCAGTACATTTTAGTCGACTAAACCGTCCTACATTTTAGTCGACTAAACCGTCCTACATTTTAGTTGACTAAGCCGTCCTACATTTTAGTCGACTAAACCGTCCTACATTTTAGTCGACTAAAACGTCCTACATTTTAGTCGACTAAAACGTGCTACATTTTAGTCGACTAAAACGTCCTACATTTTAGTCGACTAAAACGTCCTACATTTTAGTCATCTATAATCGAATGGGTGTAGTTCAATTGTAATTTGTAATGCATTATTTAAGCATTTCTCTACAATTTCCAAACTTATTATATACTACTGCTGGTCCTGGAGTGAAAAATCGAATATGTCACATGTGTCAAATACAAGGCCGTGGGCCGAATCCGGCACTCCAGGCCATTTCATGTGGCCCTCACACCTTTCCTGCAGCTGCAGAAAAGCTCCAGCCCTCCTCTGGTCCCACTCCAGGCCCTGTACTTTCCGCTTTCCAGCATTGCCTCCAGCTTCTTCCCAGCAGCAGAACAAGGCAGTGGAGGTGCACTGTGATGTAAGGGAGGCTGGGGGACCCAACCTCTGATGGTGGAGAGGCTGTTGACGTCTTATGTAAGGGTAGGAATGCTGTGGACATCTGGTCTTACAGATACAACTGGCCCTTTTCAGGGCAATCAAAATGCTGATGCGGCCCGTGATTAAATTGAGTTTGACACCCCTGTAATATGTTTGAGCATGCACCAGTGTTAATTTTGGCAGCAAATTTCGATTTAGTTTTAGTTATAGTCTTTTGACTAAAATGCCATTTTAGTTTTAGTCGTATTTTAGTCATCTGAATTGTTTTAGTTGTATTTTAGTCGACTAAAATTGTGTTAATTTAGTCGACGAAAACGTTTTAGTCAGTTTTAGTTGACAAAATTAACACTGGGCTGAACTTCGTACTGAGTGGTTCATGGATGTATGCCTGGAATGCAGAATCCCTTTGTTCTGGGCACAAATACTTGAACGCATATGGTGCTAAATGGGAGTATCACTTGGTACAAAATTCAGCCCAGTCCATTCCCATGTGCAAGTAGCCTAAAGTGGGAGTCCAGATAGCTAAATACAGAGGTGAATCTCATGTGTGAGCTGATTTACACATTTGTAGACAGGTTATATTTAGAGGGCACACTGCCATGGGAAATTACAGAAACGTTTCTTTATCTGGCAGAATGACAGCCGGGTCATTTTTTTTTTTTTCTTGGATCGGAAAGTGGCAGCTCAGCGGTTTATCATCTGCATCTGAAACTTTTAGGGCCTTCTTAAACTTGCAGTGACCCCTCTTCCAGCACCACATTGTGAAGAGTGTTGCGTAACGCACGCACTGTGAATGAAGCCAGTGTTCAGCTTGTTCAGGGACTTCGACGAGAGCTCTTTTGTTTTCTTTGAACCATTGGCCTTCCATTGCCTCCATCTGTATGTATTTGGACCCCTGTGGACTATGTTTATTGAGGCGACCTGACTTTCAGGAAGATCTGAATACAGAATGTGCAATGAATATACAAGACGTGCCTGTCACTGTGAAATGTAGTATTGACAATGTGTTTGTAGCATGGACAGCCCTCATTCCTGTAGGTGTATCTTCACAGAACTCTTGCATCAAGGCATGTGGTTGCAATAGGGATGTGTTGAGAATACTGAAGTCTTCCTGGACCACTAATCTCAGAAGATATCAGGGATTGTCTACAATTTCAGCTGGTTACTGTTGTTCCTGTAAAAGGATGGAAGGAGCTGTGTTCAGCACTATAGTTTTTATAGATGGCGGATATCCCTTCTAGAATGATGGCATGATGATTTCTGTGTATCCTTGAACAAGACAACAGAGTATCAGGACCCAACCTGCCATGAACAGCAGCAGCTAATGTGCAGTACTTTGACCAGGTTCATTGCGCCACTGAAGACACATAGAAAATGTCCCTGTTAAACAATAAGTGCCTCTGACCATGTGTGATGGTGAGCACCTGAACTGGTATGTTATCAGTCATCTAGAAAAAAGCCTAAGGTTCTATGCACACTAACTTAAGATAATGCTGCTCCTAGAGGAGTTTAAAGAGGAAGTAAACCCTCCTCTGCAACTTGTACCTATAGGTAAGCCTATGATAAGGCTTACCTATAGGTACTCTAAATATTTCCTAAACATGTACCGTTTAGGAGATATTTAGCTTGCATACAGCCAGTGACATCACTGGCGCATGCGCTCTGGAGAAACGGCCGCTCATGCCGTTCCTTCAGAGCCAAGTGCCGTTAAAGTTGGCTCCCGCGTGCATGCGCGGGAGTGACGTCACCGCGACTCCAGCCAATCAGATGGCCGGATGCCGCAAAGCAGGAAGAAGAGTGACTGAACATGTCAAGGTAAGCAGGGGTGACCAGCGCTATGGAATTTTCAGTAAATGTGTGTATTCTTTATCACAGAGGGGTAAGCTGCCAACAACCAACCCCTAAGGGTTAAGAAAGTGAGATATGTGCAAAGGATTGAAACGGCGCTACCTTACAAGTGATAAAGTGCCAAGTGTACAAGTAAATAAATAAATCGTGATACAAATAGATTTTTTATATAAAATCATAAAATTAATGAATATAAATATAAAGTGCACTAGTGGTTGTGGTCGATGCTGTGACCAAATGCTAGCCCCAAGAAGGCGTGCAAAAACAGGTGAAAAGTGCTAGTGCAAATAAATCAAGTTGGAAAAATAAACTTATATAAATAGTGAATTTTATTATAACGGAAATAATGAATACTTTACAGTGTGATAGAACCAGTGAAAATTCAATCAATAGATGAGATTGAGTTCCTCTTGGTGAGAAATAATCATACGGTTTTATATAAATATGTGAAATAAATGGGTGAAAAAACAGATGTAAGGATTTCTTTTGGTTGCGATCACCAGTGTGCCCACTAGGTGTCGCACCTCTCATACAACCTGCTTGTGGTGTGTTCCGTGGGACAAATATAGCGTTTTAGGGTCTTTCCGGTGTCTTCCTCTCTTAATTTCCTCAGAGACAAGAAGGGAGAGAAGGAGGACCACTTTGAGTAATAGAAATGGCAATCGGGGAAAAGGCGACGGTAGTAACTCACGGTTATAGCTGTCCACGATCAGTAAAAGAGGAAGCCCCGAAGCTTCCACGGACCTGGCTCTGAAACCAGGAAGTGATGTAATGACGTATGACTCCACCCTACGCGTTTCGTCAGAGGACGTCTGCTGGACGTCTGCAGGCTAGTTAATTTTGCTGAAATTTTATTGCAGCAACTCAAAATGGTACTCCGTAGTCTGTATGGCCCCCACATGCTTGTATGCATACCTGACAACATCGGGGCATGCTCCTAATGAGGAAACAGATGGTGTTCTGGGGTATTTCCGCCGAGATCTGGACCAGGGCATCACTGAGCTCCTGAACAGACTGAGGTGCAACCTGGCGGCCCTGGATGGAACGAAACATAATGTCCCAGAGGTGTTCTATTGGATTTAGGTCAGGCAAGTGTAGAGGCCATTTGATGGTATCAATTCCTTATCCTTCAGATACTGGCTACAAACTCTCACCACACGAGGCTGGGCAATGTCGTGCACAAGGAGGAACCCCAAACCCACTGCACCAGCGTAGGATCTGACAATGGGTCCAAGGATTTCATCCTGATACCTAATGGCAGTCAGGGTGCCATTGTCTAGCTGTTCGAGGTCTGTGTGTCCCTCCATGGATATTCCTCCCCAGACCATCACTGACCCACCACCAAACCAGTCATGCTAAACAATGGTATAGGCAGCATAATGTTCTCCACGGCTTCTCCAGACCCTTTTACGTCTGTCACATGTGCTCAGGGTAAACCTGCCCTCATCTGTGAAAAGCACAGAGCTCCAGTGGTGGACCTGCCATTTCTGGTATCCAATGGAAAATGACAATCAAGCTCCACGTGCTGGGCAGTAAGCACAGGGCTCACTAGAGGATGTTTTGCTCTCAGGCCACCCTCATGAAGTCTGTTTCTGATCGTTTGGTCAGAGACATTAACACCAGTGGCTTGCTGTATTTTGTAGGGCTCTGGCAGTGCTCATCCTGCAACTCCTTGCACAAAGGAGCAGGTATGGGTCCTGCTGATGGGTTAAGGACCTTCAATGGCCCTGTCCAGCTCTCCTAGATTAACTGCCTGTCTTCTGTAATCTCTTCCATGCTCTTGAGACTGTGGTGGGAGAGACGGCACACCTTCTGGCAATGGCATGTATTTATGTGCCATCCTGGAGGAGTTGGACTGCCTGTACAATCTCTATAGAGTCCAGGTATCGCCTCATGCTACCAGTAGTGACACGGACCCTAGCCAAATGCAAAACTAGTAAAAAAAACAGTCAGAAAAGATGAGTAGGGAAAATAAATGTCAGTGGCCTGCAGCTGTAAAACTATTCCTGTTTTGGAGGTCGTTTCATTGTTGCCCAGCTAGTCAGAGAAAGTTTGCTCCTGTGATAGTGAAGATGAACAGTAATACACTATATGACCAAGGGCAAAGGATGGAAAGGGACCTGGGGGTACTGGTAGACAACAGGCTTGGCAGTGGCATGCAATGCCAAGCCGCCGCAAGCAAAGCCAACAGAATACTGGGTTGTATAAAAAAGGGGATTCACTCCAGAAATAAAGAGATTATTCTTCCACTCTACAAGACTCTGGTCCGGCCACATCTGGAGTATGCTGTCCAGTTCTGGGCACCGGTCCTCAGGAAGGATGTGCTGGAACTGGAGAAAGTCCAGAGAAGGGCAACAAAAATAATTAGGGGAATGGAGGACATCAGCTATGAGGAAAGACTACAAGCACTGAACCTATTCTCTCTGGAGAAGAGACGATTGAGGGGGGATATGATATCAATGTACAAATATTGTACTGGCGACCCTAGCATAAGGAACAAACTATTCAGCGAGAGGAGATACAATAAGACACGTGGCCACTCACTAAAACTTGAGGAAAGGCGGTTTAACCTTAAAGTGCGTAAGGGGTTCTTCACTGTAAGAGCGGTAAGGATGTGGAATTCTCTTCCACAAGCAGTCGTATCAGCAGGGAGCATTGATTGTTTCAAAAAACTATTAGATGGGCACCTTAGAGACCACAACATACAGGGGTATACAATGTACGGTTAAAAGCAAACACACACACACACACATCATAGGTTGAACTGGATGGACTGATGTCTTTTTTCAACCTCACTAACTATGTAACTATGACCAGAAGTATTGGGATATCTGCCTTTACACGCACATGGTCATTATTGAGTTGGCCCGCTTTGCAGCTATAACAACTTCAGCTTTTCTGGCAAGGCTGTCCACAAGGTTTAGGAACGTGTCTATGGGAATGTTTGATCATTCTTCCAGAAGTGCATTTGTGAGGTCAGGCATTGATTTTACATAGTTACATAGTTACATAGTAGGTGAGGTTGAATAAAGACAATAGTCCATCCAGTTCAACCTGTGTAGGCATGTGTGGCTGTAATCATCTCCCATACCCCTGAATGTTCTGATCCTTGAGATGTAAGTCTAAGAGTCTTTTGAAAGCCACCATACTACCCGCAGAAACCACCTCTTGTGGTAGAGAATTCCACAATCTTGTTGCCCTAACAGTAAAGAACCCCCCGCGTTGCCTGAGGTTAAAACGCTTCTCCTCTAATCGCATTGTATGCCCTCGAGTCCTCATGCAATCCCTTCGAATGAACAGCTTTTTTTCTAAGCTGGGATCCCCATTAAGATATTTATAAATTGCTATCATGTCCCCCCTCAGACGTCTCTTCTCCAGGGAGAATAAATCGAGCGATTGTAGACGCTCTTCATAGTCAAGGTCCTCCAATCCCCTAATTAGTTTAGTTGCCCTTCTCTGGACTCTCTCCAGCTCCAACACATCCCTCCTGAGGACTGGCGACCAGAACTGGACGGAATACTCCAGATGCGGTCGGACCAGAGTTTTATAAAGTGGAAGGATTATAGTCTTATCTCTGGAATGCATCCCTTTCTTTATGCATGCTAATATTCTGTTGGCTTTGGAAGCTGCCGCTTGACATTGCATGCTGTTTCCTAATCTATCATCAACCAATACTCCCAGATCCTTCTCCATTTTTGATTCCCCCAAGGGCTCCCCTCCTAACGTGTATTGTGATTTTATGTTTTTAGTCCCCAAGTGCAAAACCTTACACTTCTCCACGTTAAACCTCATTTGCCATGTCGTTGCCCACTCTGTTATTTTGTCCAGGTCATTCTGCAGGATATCTGCTTCATGTTGTGAAGTTATTGCCCTGCCCAATTTTGTGTCATCTGCAAAAACTGATATCGAACTACTGATCCCGACCTCAATGTTGTTTATGAATAAATTGAACAAGGTTGGTCCCAGGACTGAGCCTTGGGGGACCCCGCTTACCACCTCAGACCAGTCTGAGTATGCGCTGTTTATTACTACCCTTTGGACCCGCCTTTTTAGCCAGTTCCGTATCCAAGAGCAAACCCTGCTATCGATACCTGCAGACCTTATTTTATAAATTAAGCGCTTGTGGGGAACTGTATCAAACGCCTTAGCGAAATCCAAGTACACCACATCCACTGGTCTCCCCCTATCTAGCTCACAGCTCACCTCCTCGTAGAATGTAAGGAGATTGGTTTGACAAGAACGCCCATTTGTAAACCCGTGCTGATTACTGCTGATGAATTGATGTGGATGAAAAGGCCATGGTTTGCAGTCTCAGCTCTAATTCATCCCATTGGTGTTCTATCGGGTTGAGGTTCAGTCCAGTCAAGTTCCTCCACCCCAAACGTGCTCATCTATGTCTTTTATAGACCTTGCTTTGTGCACTGGTCCAGATCATTTGGTGGAGGAGGGATTATGGTGTGGGGTTGGGCTTTGCCCCTTAGTTCTAGAGAAGGGAACTCCTTAGGCGTCAGCATACCAAGACATTTTCATGCTCCTAACTTTCTGGGAACAGTTTGGGGATGTCCCCTTCCCGTTCCAACATGACTGTGCACCAGTGCACAAAGCAAAGAAACTGTCCGTTCCGGTTGGAGACACTGTACTAGCATCTCCCCCACTGAGCTATTGTGTTCTGACAGGGGGGTGGTCCCCCTGCCAGAATTCTTTGATCAGTGCACTCCGACTTTGACTGAGAGCGCTGATTGGGATTCGGTCGGATGCTGGTTTTCTAGCATGCATGTCTAACAGAAGTCAGCAAAACAGCTGGCTTCTGTCAGACAGGCATACACACCGGCCAAATGTCGGCCTTTTTTTTTTTTTTTTTTTTTAAATGGCCATTGTCTCCTGACATTCGACCTGTGTGTACCCGGCTTAAGGGTTTCTGGCCAATCCTCCAAACCAGAAATGTTTTTGTTCTCAACGATTTTGATGAACTAATAACTGGACCTTTTAGAAAATTCAGTGATTTAGTTTAGGATTTGGGACTCTAGAACAGTGTTTCTCAACTCCGGTCCTCAGGGCACACTAACAGGCCAGGTTTGCAAGAAAACTGAAATATCATAGGTGATATAATTTGCTGCTCAGTGATTGCAGTATTCTACTCTGCATCTTCCCAAGGTAATACTTAAAATCTGGCCTGTTAGTGTGCCCTGAGGACCGGAGTTGAGAAACACTGCTCTAGAATATTGGCTACTTTGATCAATTACTGCTGACTACCTCACTGTATCTCCCTCTAGATTTCTTCATCACTTCTTTCCACTGTGTGTTACTTTTTTTTTTTTTTTAATGTTCCCAGTTAGACGCAGCGGTCAGTCAGGGGTCAGTTTATATATGTCCACAGGAACAGTCTCCCATGTCTAATGTTGCTTCCCCTCTGATAATCCATATACACCTCCCTGCTAGTCATACTCTTCTATTTATTTTCTATGTACCATCTCTCCTCTCTAGTTCATTCTTCATCTCTGGCTTCTCTCACTACATCCATCTCTCTTGTCTCTCCCTCTTCCACCTCTTTCCTCCTACTGCCCCCTTCCCCTGCCTTCGCCTACCCATCCTTACTGCCCCCCCCCCCCTATCACCCTTCTACCCGTTCCTCTATTCCCCCCCCCCCCCCCTCTGTATGCTAAATTTCTATCTCTTTTAGGGCTCCTTTTTACTGCACTCCCAGTGTTTAGCAGGTGGTTCTGCATACTCCTTTACATGCATTTTCAGTTTTGTAGTGAGAAGAAACATTTTCCTAAACATGGCAGGCTGCTTGCTAAGTTAGTAAGTTGAAGGATACTGCAGTCCACTTCTGAGGGTCCTCTTTCAACCATAAATGGCTGATGGCAGAAAAGTAGACTGTCCTTGGCAATTGTGAATACAGTAATACAGTACTCACAATTTGTGCAGATATGAGAATGGCTACAAACTTATTTGCATATTTACAGAAGAGATGTGTAACACCCTCCTAGGTAGGTGCTAGGAAAACTATAAGGGAGGCCCTGTCTGCTTATCAGGGGGGCCTGATTGTTCAGCTAGGCTGTCATGTGTTTCCAGGTGTGCCTGTTGAGCTTGGGGAGTCTCCCCACTATGTCCAATGAGGGCTCTTATTGGAAAGTGGAGAAAATCTGGCCAATAGCACACCAGGGCTTGTATCTATCCCAGAGAGCAGAATCTGCCGCAATGCATCCTGGCATGGGGTATAAGTTTGAGTGGGAGCACATGACAGAGCGTCTTTGGCGGGAAGCAGAGTCCCAGGAGGAGGGTGACGGCTGTCTCTCCTTCTGTCAGCCTTAGGAAAGTGTCCTGGGCAGTCGGCCTAGAGGACGGAAGGTTGAGCTGAGCTGCAGAGAGGGATCCGGTGTGCTGTGGACCGAGTGGAGCTGCTGGGCAGAGGTTTCCAGGAAAGCAGTGTCGTGAGTACTGTAAACTGCCCAGTGGTCTGCCTAGGATAGGGGACCAGTACAGAAGGTCAGAGGGATCCGGGAGCCAGCTAACCAGTAGAGAAGGCTTAGAAAAGGGGGTGCCAGTGTCTAAGCCCTGAAGATAAGTGTGTGAGAGAGGGTGCCGGTGCGGGCCCTGAAGTGTACAAGTGATCAGCAGTGCAGCAGTGATAAAGCAGCTACCTCAGCAAGGAGTGCCAAAGGGAGCTCCAAAAGGACTTTGAATCACAAGGAGGTGATCAGAAGTCAGTTCAATGTTAACAGGCAGCAGGGCAGCGTTAACCGGCGTTGACCGGCATGAAGACAGCATCAAGTCAGTGCCAACAAGCATTTTTCAGTTGTCCCCAGCAAATTGTGTATAGTTGAGCCAAAGGAGTATCCCACTCATCCCTTCTCCGATCCAAGTTCTCAATAAATATAAAAACCCAAAGATACTGGACTGGTCATTGTCTCAGTGCTCACACTTGGAGAACATGCTTAAATGTTCTGTTGTTAGCGGTAACCCAGGCAGACCCACGTCCAGCACAATGGCTGGGAATCCTGCTACAGATGCTTAAGCTTCCTTTCTCTTCAGGCAGTCTCTGATTACTTGTATTTTCTGTAAAGTGGGGTACACACTATAAGAAAATCGGGCAAACGCTTGTCCGATTTTTCTCATTTCCCAGCAAATCGTAACCACTGAAAGAATTTTCTTATGAGAAATTCGTACGCAAATTCTCATACGATAAAGGCTTGCTTTTGTTTATTGTTTCCGATCATGCGCAGTCTTTCTTTTCTGATTTTTTTTTTTTTTTTTTTTGGTACAAAAATCGTACGAAAACTGTACCCATTAAATGAAAATTGTTCGTTTTTTCCCGTACGAGAAAAATTTTGGAGTTTGTCCCTTTGAGAATTTTCGTGAGAAAATTCTGAATCGTCTGTAGAAAGTTCTGTACACACTATGCGAAAACCGTACGAAAATTCTTTGGACGAATATGTTCGCCAGATTTTCTTATAGTGTGTACTAGCCTTAACCTTGTCCACAGTTCCCCCATGAGGACTGGAATGAGGAAGTGACTGCAGAATTACCATGACATAATTCATTACAGGTGACTTCACCTATCCTAGGCTGAAAATTCCTGGAAAGTTGCTGTAAAATCCCCAGTGTATTTCCTGATGGCCTTTAGAATTTTACATGCTACACTGTACTTGCTATATTAACCTAGTGACATACGCTACCTTGCCAAGTTAGGGTCACATTTGACCTCTCTGAGTATTTACCTCTCTGGGATCGGTTCTGCACCATTGGCAGAAGCACTGGTAAATTTTTATTCTTCTAAAACTTTATTCACATGGAGATAAGTCACTTTCTGCAGTGGTGATATTGCATTGATTATGGGGATAGCCCTGAAGAAAAAGGGTGCAGTCCAAGTTTGCAGTAGAGTACCTCTCCACACCACCAACATTTACTTTTAATTCAGAGGCTGCTGAGGAAAGAATTTTCAGTCACATCCTACAGTGCTTTGCTAAATTTAGGGGAAAGTGACTGATGGCTACCACAGGGATTGGTTGTGGGATCTGTGATATCACATAATAGCTGTTGGGAATATGACATCACTGTAGGTATTATAACAATGAGGGAAGGGGCAGGTCTGCTGTGACCCCTGTTTATCCATCAATAAACATTACAACTAATAGGATGTTTCTGAAGGCTATGTACACAGGAATTCTAAGCTATCAGGAAAGGCCACATAGGGCAGCAAGTAAAGATTAAAAGATGAAGCATAAGCCTATTCACACAGGCATACATTTACATGCAGTTCATGCAGTTACATATAGTTCATTTACATGCAAAGGGCTGGATGGGATACACAGGTGTTTTGTGCATCTATGTGCAGACAGTTCTACTCATGTAGATTGCACAGACACAGCCACTGGTCCCAATTTAAGAGCTGTTCAGGTGTGGGTCTGTGTCCCTGAACATAGACTCTGTGGATTCAGGGATGCACACCTGCACCTCTATGGCTGCCAAATTGGAACCAGCAACTGTGTCCGTGCAATGTACATTAATGGGACTACCTGCACATAGATGCACAGAACACCTGTGTATCCCGTGTGGGAAAAGATGGCACTTCACAATGATGTACATTTAAGTACACCTGTGAAAATGAGGCCTAATACATTCAAGCTCCCTTGATTTTACCTGGATCCTAAAGGAGATGTGGTACATCAAAATATGCAAATGGTCTTCAATTTTTCAAGAAAATTCTCCTGCTAATTTTTTTTTTTTTTAATCATCTTTAAAGTTTTTAGGTAATTTAGCTGCGCCACTCTGGTAAAGTTGAGTGCTTGTTTTATGTGAAGTTGCTGCATATGTAAATATTTAACACACAGCCTTTTATGGTCATGCTGTGGCCCCGCCACATTTTTTTCTTGGTTTCTGCATGGTCTATTTCTTCCTCAACATGTATTACCTGAGCAGGTCTGAACCAGGAACAGAATGTTCTCTACTGCCATAAAGTAACAGCTTGCATTGCTTGCTTTATACATGGGCTGTGAGTCAGTGTGCTGCAGTGAGGGGATGGATACAGATACTTAGCATGTCAGGGAGGCAGGTTCTAGGTTATCTGTTAGCTGCTTCCCTGTAACTAAGAAATGACTTACAAGTCATACCATGCTTGTATTTCAGAAGACTAGGTGTTCCTCCTTAAAGACAGACATGTCATGTTGGTAGATTCTGCTAGCCCAAATGTTCATCTTACAGCACTGGTTTGTGCTCTTCTTCAATATTCTGTATGTCAGAATGTATCTGACATAAAGAGAGCTCTTCAATATGTATGAACTGACCTGGGAGGAACAGAGCATATGCTGGGCGGCCATTTCTGACAACAAATTGAAGCTTCTCCGGCTGAACGGCAGTGTGCCGCAACCCCCACCATGAGGGGAAACTGCCAGCATTTCATCAGATAAAACATGAGGATGTGAGCAGTGCTGTGTATGATTACAGTACCGGTTAATTCATGTTTTGTAGAACAGACCCTGACTGACAAGTTCACAGAAGAGCGCAGAGGTAAACACCTACATTCATTCCTAGTATCTGCTCCACAAACTGCGCAATGTATATTCTCCTGTATTCCCCTCCTGTATGTTCTGTCCCCATCATCTCCTTCACATCAGGCTAAGGGCAAGTACAAAACTGCCCTTGTTGCATCACTGTATGTGTTCTTCTGCTAGGTGAAAAGGGATTTAGATGGCATACAACGCTAATACAGGCTTTGGGTTTGTAGTAGGGGTCAGAGCTGAGAATTGCTACTAAATTTCTCAGTACATTTGATGACCAATGTTGTTCAAAAGTACTTTTAAATTTCACTAGCTTTTAACATTCGTTGTTGGAACAAATAGACTTTACCGTACAAAAAACACATACGCGGTTAGAATTTGTTAGAGAGAAATTTTCCATCCTGCTACTTTGAAAAAAGGGTGTTGATTTGACCCCACTAACAAACTAAAATGTTTCTAGTTTATGGCCTATGGAGAATTTTTTTTTTCCATTTTTGGATAGAGTAAAATCGGGTTAAAAACAAAAAAACCCTGTCCATTTTGTTTTTTTGCGGTCTGTGTCCCTTTGAGTATATTTCCCATAATTTCCTAAAACAGGAAGTGAGAGGAAATGCCTCCAAAGTGAGGGAATCTCTTGTCACCGGGGTCACTGGAACTAGCTCCTTCATTGGAAGATTTCCCTTCCATTTCTGTTCTGGTGACAACCCAAAATTTGGGATTTTCTTTTCTTTAACTATCACTTTCAGTGATAAACAGGACCCATAAAGAGGGTGAATCTCCCTGGACACAGACCGCAATATAAAAACCTAACCGATGTTCTAATCTCTCACCACTTCATTCAAAACTAAAAGTTTTGCTTTTAGTTATACTAATAAATTTAACTTTAATGAGTCTTAGTGCAGTGCAAAAAGAGCTGATGGTAATGGAGGATCATCTGGAATTTAGTTTTAAATTATTTTTTATTCCATAATTTACCAATTTTTATTGGAGCAAACTGGGAGTTTTATTTTATTTTTATTTTTTAAGGTTTAAAATACTTTTATTTTGGTATATAAACAAATAGAAAGTAAAAAGCCATATAGAGTCATGCACAATCCCACCAGAGGCCATAGATCATTTTTATTGTACAAAATAAATCATTACATATCTCACACTATACAAGGCTGAATGTTTATTTAAATTTTACAGGCAGTGCCAGGTCAATAAGTAATGTTTGATCAGTACCTGAATATCATGGCCATTGATCCACACTGAAATCTCTCCCAGCCCAACCTGTATATGAACCCATTAAGACCTTTATGACATTCATTTCAACTGGTCTGTTTCTTTTTAGTTAAGATTTACCCCTCAGTTACCAGTTCCAGCAGAGGGAACAATAACTGATTATACACACAGAGTGATGGGTCCCTATGGTACAGTACTGGTCCAGATACAGCTAGACCATTAAAAACGGCAGTATTGTTACAATGGCCAACCACACAGTTAATACCTGATCATAAAGTAGATTTACACCCTAACAAAATTGCATTTAATTTCCCAAAGTCTTCATAGCCAAAATAATTGGCATGGCTTTTATTTATAAAATGCTGTTTTTGCATATTTTTTTTCTTTTCTTGTTGTCACGTTGCTGCTGATCTTTTCCAGCCTCTTTCAGCATTTTATTGCCAGTATGCACTCACTTCATCAGGTGCACGTTTTTCCTCTGGATCAGCTTCCTAAAGTCTCGTTCACCCAGGCGATTACTTGTGTGCAGGGCCGGTGCTAGACTTTTTTGCGCCCTAGGCAAGACCAGCTACTTGCGCACCCCCACAAAAAAAATACCTTTAAAAATGTTTTAAAACACGATCACTGCACTATGGATGAGCAGGGTTTTGGGTAGTTATGCATCTGCATCTGTGGTGTCACTGAAAGAAAAAATTCCCTGCATTGGTGGTTTCACTGGAAGAACAAATTTCCTTGTGTCTGTGTTGTCCCTAGAAGAAAAAAATTTTCCCTGCGTCCATCATATATGATGTGCACCAGTAAATTTAAGAGGCTTGGGTGGTAGGAAGCTGGTAGTGGGGTACAGGGGGGATGAAGATGACAGGGGATGGGATGGTAGGAAGATGACGGGGATAAAGATGACAGGAGGTGGGATGGTAGGAAGATGACGGGAGGATGAAGATGACAGGGAGTGGGATGGTAGGAAGATGATGGGGATAAAGATGACAGGGGGTGGGATGGTAGGAAGATAACAGGGGGGGATGAAGATGACAGGGGGTGGGATGGTGGGAAGATGACAGGGGGTGGGATAGTAGGAAGATGATGGGGGGATGAAGATGACAGGGGGTGGGATGGTAGGAAGATGACAGTGGGGTACAGGGGGTTGGATGGTAGGAAGATGAAAGTGGGGTACAGGGGGTGGGATGGTAGGAAGATGAAAGTGGGGTACGGGGGGGATAAAGATGACAGGGGGTGGGGTGGTTGGAAGATGACAGTGGGGTACAGGGGGTGGGATGGTAGGAAGATGACAGAGGGGTACAGGGGGTGGGATGGTAGGAAGATGAAAGTGGGGTACAGGGGGGTGGGATGGTAGGAAGATGAAAGTGGGGTACAGGGGATGGGATGGTAGGAAGATGATAGTGGGATACAGGGGGGGATGGTAGGAAGATGACAGTGGGGTACAGGGGGTGGGATGGTAGGAAGATGAAAGTGGGGGATGAAGATGTCAGGGTGGGGTGGTAGAAAGATGACAGTAGGGTACGGGGGGGTGGGGTGGTAGGAAGATGACATACACCCCCCAGCTCCATACACCCTGATCTCCATACATCCCCCCCAGCTCCATACATCCCCCCAGCTCCATACATCCCCCCCCAGCTCCATACATCCCCCCCCAGCTCCATACATCCCCCCCCCCAGCTCTCTACATCCCCCCCCAGCTCTCTACATCCCCCCCCAGCTCTCTACATCCCGCCCCCATCTCCCTACATCCCGCCCCCATCTCCCTACATCCCGCCCCCATCTCCCTACATCCCGCCCCCAGCTCCCTACATCCCGCCTCCAGCTCCCTACATCCCGCCCCCAGCTCCCTACATCCCGCCCCCAGCTCCCTACATCCCGCCCCCAGCTCCCTACATCCCGCCCCCAGCTCCCTACATCCCACCCCCATCTCCCTACATCCCCCCAGCTCCATACACCCCCCCAGCTACATACATCCCTCCCCATCTCAATACTCCCCACCCATCTCCATACATCCCCCCCCCAGCTCCATACACCCCCCCCCCAGCTCCATCTCCATTCACCCTCCCAGCAAGTTAGTATTAGTTTTAAAAATCGCAGACCTCAGATCAGAGCGGCGCTGTTGCAGAGAGTGGTGAGCTTCCCCCCTGCCTCCTCTGTGTACAGGAAACACACAGGAAGGGGGGAGGGGCGGGTTCAGTGCTCGTCTCTGCTCTCTGCACTGACACAGGCAGCCAGGGAGAGAGACAGGCTGCCATGTGTCGCTCGCGGCGTGCAGGAACCAAGCCATCTGCACCGCCGCAAGCATTTCGGTACTCAGCCCTGATTCGCGGGGGACGATCCCGGCAAATCAGGGACACTTGGGAGGTATGGCTGCGCCCTAGGCAACTGCCTAGTTCGCCTAGCGGAGCGGGAGCGCCGGCCCTGCTTGCGTGTCGATTGCAGAGCCGTGTTTTTCCAGGATGCAAACAGGGCCGATGCTAGACTATTTTGCGCCCTAGGCAAGACCAGCTATTTGAGCACCCCCCCCCCCCAAAAAAAAAAAACACGTTAAAGAAGTTTTAAAACACGGTCACTGCACTATGGGTGAGCAGGATTTTGGGTAGAAATGCACCTGCATCTGTGGTGTCACTGAAATAAAAAATTCCCTGCATTGTTGGTTTCACTGGAAGGACAAATTTCCTTGTGTCTGTGTTGTCCCTAGAAGAAAAAGATGTTCCCTGCGTCCATCATATATGATGTGCACCAGTAAATTTAAGGGGCTTGGGTGGTAGGAAGCTGGTAGTGGGGTACAGGGGGTGGGATGGGATGGTAGGAAGATGACAGGGAGTGGGATGGTAGGAAGATGACGGGTAGGAAGATGACAGGGAGTGGGATGGTAGGAAGATGACGGGGATAAAGATGACAGGGGGTGGGATGGTAGGAAGATGAAAGTGGGGTACAGGGGGTGGGATGGTAGGAAGATGAAAGTGGGGTATGGGGGGGGATGAAGATGACAGGGGGTGGGGTGGTAGGAAGATGACATGCATCCCTCCACCTCCTTACATCCCCCCCAGCTCCATACATCCCCCCCAGCTCCATACATCCCCCCCAGCTCCATACATCCCCCCCAGCTCCATACATCCCCCCCCCAGCTCCATACATCCCCCCCCCAGCTCCATACATCCCCCCCAGCTCCATACATCCCCCCCCCCCATTTCCATACATCCCCCCCAGCTTCATACACCCCCCCCAGCTCCATATCCATTCACCCTCCCAGCAAGTTAGTATTAGTTCTAAAAATCGCAGACCTCAGATCAGAACGGCACTGTTGCAGAGAGTCGTGAGCTTACCCCCACCCCTCCCCCTCCCCGTGTACAGGAAACACACAGGAAGGGGGAGGGGCGGGTTCAGTGCTTGTCTCCGCTCTCTGCACTGACACAGGCAGCCAGGGAGAGAGACAAGCTGCCATGTATCGCTTGCGGCGTGCGGGAACAAAGCTGCCTGCACCGACCTAAGCATTTCGGTACTCAGCCCTGATTCACCAGGGACGATCCCGGCGAATCAGGAACACTTGGGTTCAGTGCTTGTCTCTGCTCTCTGCACTGACACAGGCAGCCAGGGAGAGAGACCAGCTGCCATGTATCGCTTGCGGCGTGCGGGAACCAAGCTGCCTGCACCGCCCTAAGCATTTCGGTACTCAGCCCTGATTCACCAGGGACGATCCCGGCGAATCAGGAACACTTGGGAGGTATGGCTGTGCCCTAGGCGGCAGCGCGCCTTAGGCGACTGCCTAGTTCGCCTAGCGGGAGCGCCGGCCCTGGATGCAAAACCTGTGCATCCCTGTGATGGGGGTACCATAGATGTCTGTTTAGACATACAGCTGCATGGACACAGCAGCTGTGTGGCGACTAATGAATTAATGGCACCCCAAATGCATCTGGTAAATGTAGCTCTTTCTGGGCACCAAATTTACATGTACCATAGTACCATGCAGTTTGGTGCAGTGTGTTCTGGAAAAGTAGTGCTTGCACTACTTTTTCCACATTCCAGTGCGTTTTGTAGCTGGGGTATTCTACAGTATATGTCTGAGGGCTGCGCACACCTATGTACAGGTACCATCCCATGCCACCATCTTCCCCATGGGGAGATGGCTATTTCTTCCTGGTTTTTGTAGCTGGCACCCCCTTTATGCAGAATCAGACAGAGATCTGGTGCTGTGTCTGTTTAGATGTTGCCATAGATTTCCTGAATAGAGGAAAGCAGTGCCTCCAGGGATATATGACAACGATATCTAAAGAAGCTGCAGGAGGAGATTAAAATGTCATTATCACCTAGGTGGGAATCAAGGCAGGGTGTGGATACAATTGGGGGGTGAATAAAAGTAAATTAAAACAAATAATTAAAAAAGCTCTGTTTTTGTTCTTTAAATATTTCTTTATTTAACAAGTAAGTACAAAGTCACTAGGTTGTAGCAACAGTTCAAACATAGATTATCACATAGACCTATCACAAAGTATTTTGAGAAGACATGACAATTTGGATTAGAGATAGTAGTATTCTCACATGTCAAGCAAAAGAGGAGAACGTAAACAAAAAAAGAAAACAGTCTGCATCTTAAAAATCGCATAAGGCCCCTTTCATACAGGCGGACCGTTCAGATCCGCCTGTCTGTTTTTTTTGGCGGATCTGAACGGTCCCCCCATGCATCCCTATGGGGCATCGGATGTCAGCGAAGACATGTCCGCTGACATCCGATCCAATCCTTTCCGTCAAATCTGGACGGATGGAAACCCTATTTTCCATCCGTCCAGCGGGTCGGATCGGATGGGATCGGATGAGAAGGGACCGACGGTCCCTTCCCATCCGATTCCCCCATAGAGATGTATGGGGAACTGACAGCTGTGTCTCCGCACACAGTGCGGAGAACAGCTGTCATCCTCCTGCCCAGCGGGGGATCAGCGGATCGATCCCCCGCTGAGATAAACAGTCCATCCGACGGATGGGCTTTGTGAAAGAGCCCTTAGTCAGCATACTTGTGTACTAAGTGGAGTTCCGGCCTATTTTGCAACTTTAGTAAATCCTGGAGTGCTCGCAATGCTGATCAACAATTGGGCATTTAAAATTTTTTTCGGGGGTCCCTTACCTTATTTTCAGGGCATTTTTGATTGTACTTCCTCCTTCTCCCCCCTCTGTGGCTGCGGCCATTAGTGTTGCTCATCTTAGTTTAAAAAAGTAATTAGTTACAGTTACAAATTAATGCAATTACATTCTATAACCTCTTATAACACAATAACACACTGGTGGTGGGGGTCTGAGTCCTCCTGACCTGACTTAAGTAACTTTTTTTGCCTTTAACCTTGTTCATTTTGACTATATAAACGTGTCTATCTCAGACACTGAATAAGGTATATATGTTAGGCCTATATACAGGCTTTTCTTTCTTGTTTGACCTGGCGGTGGAGGCTTTTTTAGCTCATCACACTTACGTTCTTATCCCACCACCTATGCCCCTCCACATCCGCGGGTGAGACGTTTTTTCTGGAGAGCTTTCCATCCAATTGGTTTGGTGGTGGATCTCTCTGTGGTGACGGCCCTGGATGCCCTTTGATGTTCCATATTGGCATGCACTTTATGTTTTCATGTTATACATATATGCATTTGAACTAATAACAAATGTTTGCTGTCGCTGTATCATACAGGCACTGTACATTGACACATTCTTATTCCCCTGAAGAAGCGGTGCATCATTGCCCGCGAAACATGTCGGGATTGGTTTGATGTTCATCATTGGACCTACTTATCTTCATTATTATTACTGCCTTATGTCTAATACATTGTTCTTCTTGTATATGTCAAAATACATATATCTATGTTGCATTGTTTGTCTTGGATTTTAAAGATGTTATGTCAATAAATATTTCTAGTTTTTAAACTATGTACTTATTATTTTGAATTACCTGGTACCTTTAAAGTCCCACCAGCCCTCTCATTTCTCTTCTTATCTCCATTTGTTTTTCCTTTCTTTTTCCCCATTCTTCCTAGCTCCCCACCCTTTTCTTTTCTCTTTTTTTCCCCTTCCCCCATCCCCCTCCTCTCTTTACTTCTGCTTTTTCCCCTCCCCTCCTTTCTTCCCCTTTTTTTCCCCCCTTCCCCCTCCCCCTCTTTCTTTTCCCTCTCTCTCTCCCTTCCCCTTCACTCATATGTCTCTCTTCTTTTTCATGTCTTCTTACCCCAGCACCTACCTGTACACCTCGGGTTCCAGCTGTGGGTTTCACTCTTTGGGATACCTTTCCCAGTATAGATCCTATAACTTTTTTTTTTTGGTATCTGCTGGCTGCTGCTGTCTCTGGACTGGGTGGCTGCTGCTGCTGGTGGTGGGCGGCTGCCTGGCTGGTGGTGGCGTGGCACACTGGTGGTGGCGTGGGCGCTTGGCACACTGGTGGTGGCGTGGCACACTGATGGTGGCGTGGGCGCTTGGCACACTGGGGTGGCGTGGGCGCTTGGCACAATGGTGGTGGCGTGGCACACTGATGGTGGCGTGGGCGCTTGGCACACTGGGGTGGCGTGGGCGCTTGGCACACTGGTGGTGATGTGGCACACTGGTGGTGGCTTGGCACAATGGTGGCGTGGCACACTGATGGTGGCGTGGGCGCTTGGCACACTGGGGTGGCGTGGGCGCTTGGCACACTGGTGGTGGCGTGGCACACTGGTGGTGGCTTGGCACAATGGTGGTGACGTGGCACACTGGTGGTGGCGTGGCACACTGGTGGTGGCGTGGCACAATGGTGGTGACGTGGCAAACTTGTGGTGGCGTGGGCATGGCACAATGGTGGTGACGTGGGTGGCACACTGGTGGTGACGTGGCACACTGGTTGTGGGGGTCCTCCTGACCTGACTTAATTTTTTTTTTCTGGTATCTACTGGCTGCTGCTGTCTCAGTCTGGACTGGCTGGCTGCTGGTGTCGGTGGCACACTGGTGATGGGTGGGCGGGTGTCTGGTGGGGGGGTGTCTGGTGGGGGTCCTGACTGTGACTGTGAGTGACTGAGTCTGTGAGTTTTTTTTTTTTTGGTACCTGCTGTGCTGGTGGTGTGCGGCACACTGTTGTTGTCTGGGTCCCTCTGGGCCTCTGGCTCC
This sequence comes from Pelophylax lessonae, assembly GCF_965119305.1. Classification (NCBI taxonomy): domain Eukaryota; kingdom Metazoa; phylum Chordata; class Amphibia; order Anura; family Ranidae; genus Pelophylax; species Pelophylax lessonae. Next base: position 179,634,799 of record NC_138774.1, on the reverse strand, counting down.
GTCCTCCTCCAGGCCTCAGGCTCTCTCTTCTTCTGGTATGTGCGTTGGTGGAGTCGGTGGTGGACTTCCTGCTGCCCTGTTGGTGGACCGGACCGGTGGTGTTATATACAGTACAGATAAGTGATGATGACTGACTGGCTGGCTGCAACAAGCCGCTTACCTGCCTGGTCGGGTCGCCGATCCGCCGCCCGCCGGACTCTATGGCCTGCCCTCTTCTATGGCGCGCTGCCTATTGCTGTTCTCCTGTAACTGTCCCCCGACGAGACGATCGTGACTCACTCCTGAGTCTCCTCTTCTCTCTCCACTCCAGTACCGCGGACAGCGGTCATAGAGGAGAGGGGAATACAATTACATCTACTGCCATCTAGCGGCGGTAGATGTAATTGCAGTAACGCAGCCGAAAGGAACGGCAGCGGCGTTAAAGGGAAAGCACGAGTAATCTGATAGATTACTCGTTACCCTAAAAAGTAACTGCGTTAAGTAACGCCGTTTACTTAAACGCAGTTACTTCCAACACTGGCGGCCACCGACATCACTTCCACCTTTGCATTGCATCCTGGGAGCTGTTTGTCATCACTCCCAGGAGGCTGGAATCAGGAAGAACTCCCAGAACACTCCCTGGAATCAGGAAGAAGGACACAGCAGATTACACTGCGGCTTCAGGTGCCCATGTCTAAGATGGCCACGCCCAGACAGCGTTTTTAAAAGTAAGATTTTGACTAAAATCCAATACTGTACACCTTGTAAGTATGAGAATAGCGGTTCTGAAAAGGGCGATGGATTAGTATTATTGGGGTATTTTTAGTTAAAGGTATTTGAGGCCTGAACTCTGCTTTAAACTGTATATCTAAGGTTACACAACCAAAAGGTGGGGGAGGAATTTCACATTGCAAATGAAAAATTCAGATCAGTAACAGTATCTAAGAGGCTCAGTTGGGATATGCAGTTTCATAGCCTGGTGATATTAAAGCAGCATTAAACCCAAAAGAAAACATTTAAGATATTGGTTTTACCAATTCTTAGATGTGGTAGCTGCATTCGTTTTCTTTTTTAGGCTTTCTTTTATTTTTATCTGGTGATCCAGCCAGCAAGTCTGTTTTATAAAAGAACAAGCTCTCTAGCAGAATGTATTCGCAATAGAGATTAGACAAACAATTTAACACTGGCACATGTGTTTACAATGATCATCCTTTATTTATGTAAAACATTTATCCTAAAAGAAGAAAACTTTGCTGAAACTGCTTATAATTTATTCACTGGAATTTGGCTTCAAAAATTAGCAATTAACCCTTGCAGTGCAGGCAAAGCCCCACTGCAGGGGATATTTTTTAGTTGTCTGGAGTGGGGCTTAAAGGAATAAGGTTCTACAAAAACAATGACATGCAAAAAGTATTTGGCCATAGAAACCAGTCAAATTTCAGTTTACAGTAGTCAGATAAGAGGCCACTGCTTGGATATGGGTTAATGTAGCTCACACATCTTCGCAACGGATAATTTTTTAGTTGCTTGGAGTTGGGCTTGAGGGCTGGTTCACACCACAAAAACACACTCCAAATCCCTTCAGGATGTGTTTCTGCATTCGAGATTTTAATGCACTGGTGTGAACTTTGGCACTGGAAACCATATAACCTACTTTCCATGTATTTTTGATACAGAAAAAAAACACACTGGACTGCATGTGGTCTGAACTGGCCCTCAAATTGTTAGGCCTGTAGAAACAAATACCGGTAGTTCCATTTGGTAAACTATAATTGTTCAGTAATACCAACCATTATTTTCAGAAATGATAATCAATGACTGCTAAAATAGCAGTCACATGGATGAAAATAATGATCATAATGGCAGATGATATGAATTCAACAAATTGAGCCCTTTTGCTGGTGATGATTTTGTGTAACTTAATAGATAGTCTGAAATACTGAGATTTTTGTGCTTTAACAGAAAGTGCTGAACTTTTGGAATGAATAACGCGGATGCCGTATGTCTGGAGTTGCACTGACCTTTTTAGCCTGCACAGGAATTTTACCATTGCCATGGTAACCAGTTTACCATACCTTCCAGACTTGGTTAGATGTGACAGTTGGTAGGAAAATAACAGCTTGTATTTAAAAAAAAATGATTTTGACAACCTTGGATGGTAGTCCAGGCTTTTTTTTCTTTATTGCAGCCAGAGGCCACTCACAGGGAACACGGACAGTGGGTTGTAGAATGAGAAGCGTGCAGCCAGGACCTCACTGCTGTCTTGCTGATGTTCTTTGTGCTATCTTGACATTTCAGGGCCTCCTAAACTGTGATGGGTAGTGAGGAAGTAAAATTAGCAATTTACGCCCTTAGAAAGCCTGAAGGCGGCAGTGATTGGTTTTTGGGGCTCTGTACAAGGCTAGGCTCCCAAAAAGTTTTACACATCATATTCCTGTACTCAGGAGAAAAAGTAGAATGTATTTCTTTCGTTCATTGACGGACACAGCTCCTTTTCTTAATAACTATAGGGGTATAACTCCTCTACAGGAGTAGGAAACTAGGCAGAAAAAGAATCTGGCTACGCCTATGGGCAGTCCCAGGGGGTATACTCCCTCTCCATACTATAGGTACTCAGTTTTTTTCTGCCTAGTCTGGAGTAAGGACCTAGTTCCTTGCTGGGATCTCTGGTCCTGGCAATTTTTCTTCTTTTTAGATAACAATTTTCTCCAGGATTTTTCCTGTGAGATCTACAATCCACTGCCGGACTGGGCGACAGACTGGATAATCCAGATCCAGTGGTCAACCCAGTGTGGCCAGCAGACCTCAGCTCCGCGCTAGGTCGGCCATGACATAGCCCCACTGGACGGGGGCTGGCCTGCGAGTTAAATGCCTTGTGAGGTCGCATACGACCAGGTCTCGGCACGAGTCGCAGCGTTCCTCCTGGCCAACAGCCCCCCATTTTAATGGAGAGGGGTTCTGTCTAGAGCAGTGCCCATCTTGTTCCTGGTATGGTGAGTAGCTGTCTCCCCACCCCCAGAGGATTTTGGGGTGGACGTGGGCCCCTCCTTGGGACGGCCGGACCCCTGGGTTCCCCTCCTTCCCGTCAGGCACCCCCCTTTCATCTGTCCCCCCATCCTACCTCCTCTCCACTTATGCTGGGGCTGTTTGGGTTGCCTGGTCCACCTCCTGGGATGGGGGCAGTGCGCTATACTGGCGATGGGGGCTAGAGGGGTGCTCCGCCAGCGAGCGGACGATTGGCTGTGCGGGGGAGAGGGGTTGTACATCGTGGGGGCCACCATTTTGTTGTAGCCTGTGTGTTTCTCTGCAAGGCGGCCATGTTTGTGTAGCCCGGCAGGCAATTTGCGGTGGTTTGCCATTGAAAATAGCAGCGGCCATGACAGTGGAGCACTGTGGGCGGCGATTTCGGGGGTGAAAGCCCCTCCACATCCCCTGGCTGACTCCTGGATCATCGCGTGTGCAGAGCAGACTATCCTGGTGGCTGTGGGTGCCTTTTTTTGCTGGGTAGTGAGTCTGGTGGGTTTTCTACCTCTCTGCTGAGGATCGCTTCGTGCCTGGTGACCGGGTGGTGCTGCCAGCGCTGTGGAGGTTGTCCCTTCCGGTGTTTTACACCTTTTTAGTGGGGTCCTCCTGGTGACTCATGGAGCCTTTGGAGCACATCTCACCACCTGATCCCCTCTGTGAGGCTGCGGAGCCCTCCGGGTCCCAACCATCCATTGATGCACTGTTGGCGGTCCTGGAGTCCTTTGTGTCCCAGAAGGAAGTGGCTTACGGGCTAGCAAAAAGTGCCCCCCCCTGCCTTCCCCTGCCTCATCTGTTTCATCAGATCCTGAATCTGATCTGGCCACTGCCGAAATGGATCACCCTGCTGGGCCTGCTACCACATGCCCGGAATCCTCTGATAGTGAGGATGATTCCCCCACATCTGCAACCGCACATGAAAAGGTGCTGGTGGATGCACTGATTGTATTTGTGTGTGTGACCTTAAAGATGGGCCATGCAGCTGCAGCTGCGACGGAGGTGCAGGTTCCCTTTGGCACTCAGAGCGGCAAAGGTGTTTCCTTCCCCCCCCCCCATGATGACAAAATTGTCGCTAAAGAGTGGGGACGACCAAAGCATCCCCTTGGGGTCCCTAAGCAATTTTCTAGGTGTTACCACTATGAGGAGTCCCTTGCTAAGAAGTGGACTGTTCCACTGGTGGTGGACCCTCCGATTTCCAGATTGAACAAGGCAACCATGATTCCGGTTGAAGAGTCCCCTGCCTTTAAGGATCTCGCTGACCAGAAAGCGGAGGCTGTGGCCCGCAATATGGTGTTTTATGCCAAATATTAGAAGCTTATGCCACACATCACCCACTCTTCTAACCACTTGAAGGCCAAGCCCTTTCTCACACTTTTTTATTTCATTAAAAAAATTAATTTTTTTGCTTGAAAATTACTTTGAACCACCAAACATTATATATTTTTTTTAAAGCAGCGGCCCTACAGATTAAAATGGTGGGTGTTGAAATTTTTTTCAAATATTATTGGTGCAGTAATTTTCCAAACTCAGTTTTTTTTTTAATCTTAATGCCCAAAAACGCACTATATTGCCCAAATGTTTGGTAAAATAGAAAAGATGATCTTATGCCGAGTACATGGATACCAAACACGACATTTAAAATTGGGCACGCCCGTGCAATGGTGACAAATGACATACATTTTTTTAAAGCCTTTACATGTTACCACTTTAGATTTACAGAGGAGGTCTACTGCTAGAATTACTGCCCTCGATCTGACGTTCACCCTACATGCATGGTGCAATTGCTGTTTACATATGACACTAATGCTTGCGTTTGCCTTGCGCGCGAGCACAGGAAGACATGAGTGCTTTAATTTTTGTTGTTTTTTTTTTATTATTATTTTGCTTTTTTATTTAATTTTTACACTGTCCCTTTAATTTTTTTTTTTTTTTTTTATCACAGGGAATGTAAACATTCCCTACGATAGAAATAGCTAGTGACAGGTACTCCAAAAAAAAGAAAATTGGGATCTATTAGACTCTAGATCTCTCCTCTGCCCTTAAAGCATCTGACAACACCAAGCTTAATGTGATAAGATGCTTTCCCAATTTCCCAATGGGAAGTAATGAAATACTCGTAGCTTCCAGTTTCTTAGGCCATAGAGATGATTGGAGCCGTTCTGGTCTCAGATCAGGTCTATAGTCAACTGGCAAGACCACCGGCTGCATTCTCGTGTTCCCTGGTGGGATAGAAGAGCCCGAGAAAACCATGGAAGGTTAGGGGGCACTTTCCTCCCATTGCTTGTAAAAGCAGTCTAGTGGCTAATTAGCCGCTAAGATTGCTTTTACATAAAGGCCAACCGTGGGCTGAAGAAAATGATACCAAGATGATGTCTAAACCTGCAAGAATCATTCTGGTATAACCACTTCTAGTCCAGCAACATACCAGTACATTGCTGGTCCTTGTTGGGCATATATTGTAAAGTTTTTTTTTTTTTTTTTTTTTTTTTTTTTTTATGCAACCTGTGGGCTAAACGAAAGAAGAGAACCTGACAGATTCCTCCATTCACACCATTAAAATACTGCCCTGCATCCACCCACTTCCAATGATAGGCATGCATGTACTGTTCTTTTTTTTTTCGATCAATGTGGATGAAGAAATCTCTGCCAAGAAAAGTGAATAAAAATATATGGGGAAGCATGGGGGGGGGGGGGAACCCGCCCTTTGTGTCCACCCTCTGTGTCCACCCCATCCCCTATGCTTTTTTTTTTTTTAAACTGCAGTGGTGAAATCACCTCCTATAGTGCTGTAGCCACAGATTTACGTATCATGAGAGCAAATCTTGTTGCTGTCAAAATAAACCAATCAGTGCTGCAGCTGATTAGCGTACCTTACAAAACGGTTAACGATAAAACACAGTATCAATAAAACATTAACTCAATAAAACAACTTTTTTTTTTATTGCAATCTGTGTCAAAAAAGGAGTAAAAAAGATATGGTGACGCTTTGGGGAAATCCGCCCCTATGTCCACCTCAGCCTCTATGCTTCGCCATATATGCTTTTTTTAAAAAACTGTAGTGGTATAATTGCCTCCCACAGGCAAGCCCTGTTGCTGTCAAAATAAACAAATCAGTGCTGCAGCTGAAGGGCATACCTGTAAAGCAAACAATGGTAAACAATAAAACACAGTAACAATAAAACATTACAGTATAGCATTAAATACAGTCAGGCCCCGTTCACACTGGGGCAACGCTACTTTGCCGGGCGACCTCATAGGTCGCGGCGCGCTGCTCGCCCCGCGACCTCGGAGCGGCCGGCACGGACTTCATAACATTGAAGTCTATGCAGGTCGCTCCGGGTCGCCCCAAAGAAGCTCCGGACCCTTTTTCTAAGTCGGAGCGACTTGTGTCGCTCCTATTAGAACGGGTCTGCAGCTTCTCTATGGAAGGCGACCTATCAGGCGACCAGGTCGCCTGACAGGTCGCCCCAGTGTGAACGGGGGCTAAAACAGTAAGGAAAGTAAAACGACAACTATTTTTTTTTTTTTGTTTTTTTTTACATTTTTATTGTAACAATCAACGTTCCAGGTTAGGGTCTCTCAAAATGTGATAGCGATCTAACATCTTTCGAGACCCTGTGTGAAAGCGTGCCCTAGACTGTGCTGTGCTGTACCCTATACTAATACTCCACTAGTGTGTGGTAGCGACGGAAACAGTGACCAAAACAGAGACCAGGTTTGCCAGGACAGGAGGGACAAAAATAGGTGTCACGCCTATATCCGCGCTTGCTACAGACACAGCGTCTTTTTTGGGGTGCTCTTTGGGTAGGGGTGCCAGGGAGGACATCCAGAAAATGCCTCTCATGCAGCCGGCTCACTGCATCTTGATTGGGAAATGGGGCCACAGCACCTTCTGGATACATGTGATGAAAGATTCAGTTCTTCCTGACGCTTTGTATAGTACATAAGCATTGGAGAGCCAAGTGAAATAAGTTTACAGACACTTTTTTGTACCAGTGTCTGGCCTTACAGGCAACTAAGTACAGCAACCCCCTCATCTGGTCGTTGAAGTCTACCCCTTCCATTTTTCGGTTGTAGTCATGGACACAGAGGGGCTTCGCAACCACACCAGTCGCCGTTGTAATTTAGACTGCCATATCTGCGTCAATAGAAGACTGAACCAAAACATTCAGTTTGTCCTTTCCTCCCCTACTGCAAGTAATTCATTGCACCTCAAGCAGGCTCTCTCTCCCTAAGTGGGGCATTTACAAGCCGTTGGGGGAAGCACCGGCGATTAGATCGCACGGTGCCACATGGGCCAATTCCTAATTGAAAGAGATGTCGAAAAAGTGGCACGCTTGTGTAGATATTGTCCATGTATAAATGGTACCCCTTACGAAGAGTAACACCAAGTCCCAAACAATCTTGCTGCTTTAAATCATTGGCCTTGATCTGATGACTTATCGGTTCTGAACCAAATCAGATTGCCGCGGGGATGGCGGCCACACGTGCTCCCTATCCGCGGGCACGAATCACATACCTGTACGTGATTTTTGCATAGCCGGGCCGCCCTGCTGCAGTAAATGTACGTGGGGCGGTCCAGAACTTCTTAAAAATATCTGTTAATGGTCCAACAACTATATCTCAAAGTTCTCTTACAACTTTGGGATGAATGCCATCAGGGCCCATAGCTTTATTAAGCTTTACCTGAGCCAGGTCCTCTGATACCCCTGTCTCCAGAAATCCTAAAAAAAGGAACTGTCATTACTAGAAAAATGATTCCCCAACTTGGTATTGTTAGTGAAATTTATTTCTGAGAAGACTGAACAGAAATAATTGTTTAAATGGTTTGCTACATTCAGGTCTCCCTCAACATGTGTGTTGTGCCCAGTTTTCATTTTAGTGATCCCATTGTGTTTTTTCCTTCTATCACTAATGTACCTAAAAAAGGTATTATCTCCTTAATAGATTTAGCAATTGCCTCCTCTTTCTGTGCTTTGGCAGCACTGATAATGTGTTTGGCCTCCTCTTTGTCTATTTTTATACTCCTCTCTGTCAGCTAGAACTCCTGTTTCCTTGAATCTTCTACATGCTAATTTTTTTCCCTTTATTATCCTACTTACCTTTAATGAACCATATTGACCTTTTTCTTCAGTTTTTATTCTCACTGACTTCAGGACTAATTTGTCCTTTTGAAATCCTAAGACTTTTGTTTTTGTATAAGATCACCTATTGGCCTTTATTGCTTTGCCTTTTAGACCTTTGGACCCATTTTTGAAATAAACCATTCTTGAATTATACCTCCATATAGTTCTTTTGATGATAACAATTTGTAGTCAGTATTATTAAAGTTCTCAATATCTTGGAGGTGAGATTATCAGAGCGTTCTCCATTAGCATGACAATAACTGTGTGTTAATTGCTGGTAAGTCAACCCCCTCCTACAATGCTTTCTCTTTGTGTATGAGTGCAGCTCTCTATTATGTAATACAGTGTATTATATTTCTCTATATAGTGATAGCAAAGAACAGGAAATGAGAGCTTCCAGCTCCCACATAATACTGTCTGTAAATGACGGGCAGAGAGTTTTCAGCACCCGGGAATAAAACTCCCTTGGTGTGGTGGCATTGTGCTGCTCGGTTGTAGACCTACCTTGGAAATAATACATAAGGGCTTTTATCTGCAGGCTGTGCTGTGTAATATCTGACAATAAAAGGACTTCTGTGGTTTTAATTATTAATATAGTGCTAAAATTCCACACTGTACACAGAAAATTAACATCAGTCTCTGTACCAGAGGACCTTACACTCTTTTCAGGCACAGGTATCAATCATGGACTTTTGCAGCAGTAAGTAGTGGAAGCTTACAAAAACGAAGGATCATTGGGTTTTTCAAGGCCATAGGAAGAAATAAACAGCTTGATAAGTATGTCACCTACCAGATTGTGCGAAGGAAGCTTGATAGGCTTGTCTTGAATAATGGAGATCCAGGGATGATCTCTGAGGGTAAACTCTTGCTCAGGTAGTGTCAATATGACAAGCATGCCTGGTCCTGGAAAGGGGTTATGGGAAATATCACTTACCAGAATTGAAAACAAGGTAGAGCAGTTAAGTCAGTTGTAGGCCTGATTGACAGTATGGATTCCTTGACAAAGCCCAAGTCGGGGATCCTGGAAACTGCAAGGTCATATTATGTTGACCTCCTAGGTAGGCACCTCGATCAGGCAGGCATGTCAAGTTTTCTGGATTCTATACCAGAACTGGGAAATGGCAGTTCTCTTGTGAGTTTGACAGAGGACATCACTGCAGATGAGGTGGTTAAAGCTATTGATTAGCTTGCCATTAAGAAGTCGCCCGGACCATTTGGATTTACAGCCGAGTTTGATAAGCCCTTTAAGTGAAGGTTTTTAATGGCTGTCTGAGAGAGGGTTCGCTCTCTCCCTCCATGCGACAATTTGCGGTGATTATTCTGTCAAAGGGTAAGGATTTTTCAAGAATTTAGAATTGGCGGTCCATTAGCCTTCTCAATGTTGATAGGAAGATAGTGGCAAAAATAATTTGCTGGCGTTTATCGTCTGTAGCGGGTAATCTACTTTCTCACCACCAGCACTGTTCGGTTCAGGGTAGAAGCACTTTTTCAGCAGTGCTTCTTAGCTGTCCGGGAGGCCCTGGAATGGTGCAGGGCTGTAGGCTGGAGAAAGTACCTGCTGGCATTAGATCAGGCTAAAGCTTTTGACCGGGTCAATCCTGAGTACCTACGGCTGCTTATTGGCAAATATGGCCTGGAGGAGAGATTTATTGATTGGCTGAAGACTTTGTACAGAGGGGCTGAAAGCTTTATGCTTGTGAATGGTTGGTTCAGATGGCCCTTTTAGGTTGGCTCGAGTCAGGGGTGTCCTTTGAGTCCCCTGCTATACGCGTTCACAATTGATCCCTTCATCTCAGGAGGTTAGAGAACAGACCATTGTGCAGGGTGCCTTTGGGCATTCCTGATGAGCCCCCTTTGAGTGTTGTGGCCTATGCTGATGACATGTCTGTTTTCATCTCTGGGACAGAGGTGGTGAAGGGGGTGGTCTCAGTGATGGAGCAGTATGCTGAGGCATCCGGCTCAAAGATCAATTTGGATAAGAGTAAATTTTTTTGGATGGGAGAGGAAGGCAATGGCTTTGAGCTTCTGGACACCTTCCTAGAGCCCTGGCAGGCTTTTTAACGTTTTAGGCATCAAATTTGGCCTAGATGATTACAGCTTTGGAAATTGAGAAAGCAGGCTACAAGATGCCGATGCTAAGGTTGCCAGTTGAAAGGAATGGAAACTCTCTAACAGGGAAAGGATTGGCCTGATTAAAACATACCTGATCCCAGTATTTCTGTATGTCAGCTTTGTCTGTGTTTTTTCCAGTATCTCTCTATGCGAAGATCTATGGGGGAACAAACTGAACCTCATTAAGAGGTCTGTAACATACCTTCCTAGGCAAATGGGTGGCCTAGGTATGGTCAACCCAGTGGTATTTTTTTCTCTAATGTTTTTGAAACATAATTTTGGTAACCTGCTGGCACAGAAATGGCTTGGGTGGGTTGGTAATTTTTAGTCCTGGTTTAGGCCTTTTCTGAGAAGCTGGGAGAATGGTGGGCCAGTGAAAAGCCTGAGGGTTTGACATGCTTAGCATACGTTGCTCCGTGCCTGAAAATGCTTAGACCGTGGCAAGTGATGGTGGAGGAAATTAAGTCTCTTCCTAGCAAGGCCCTGGAGAGGAGGGTTGTTGAATCTGCCTTTAGCAAGCCACTGGCCTTGAGGGATTGCCCAGGCCCCGTTATGAGGGAGGGTCTGCGTTTGAATAATCTGGAGAGAATTCCTTTAAAGTTTGGGGATTTTGCCTGGCTCTCGTTCCATGGCAGATTCTATGTGAAGGGCAACTTGAAGCATCGCTCTGCGAAGAACCGTGGTTGTCCAAGAGTGGAGTGTGGCGGTGTGGAAGAGACGATGGACCATTTCTTGCTTTAGTGCCCCTTCAATATAGAAGTCTATAAGCGGGTGGGTGGGGCTCTGGGTACCCTTTTCCTTTCCCGCTTAGAATTATGCGGAGTGGTCATACGGGTCATTTGAGACGCATCTGGATTTTGATTTTGAGACACTTTTCCTAGTTAGCTTAATAGTCTGTTACTTCACGTGGAATGCACGTTGTCAGGTTTCTACTCAGAAAAAAATCCTTCCTGTAGAGGTGGTAGTGCACAACATTCTGGGTAAGATTGGGAAGATTTGGGGTCTTGAGAAGGACAGGCGGCAGCCAGGAACCTTGACAAAGGTGTGGAGGAATGTCCGGTCCCCGTAGCTGCTGTCTGTCAGTCTCTGGGTGTTCGGCTTTTCTTTCTGTCCTTTCGCATCCTCTAGATTTTTTTAAAGAAAAAGGCTGCATGTCTGGGTTAACCACTTTAGCCCCGCTTACATTGAGGCTACTGCGGCAAAGTGCCGCGATCCCGTCCAGCGACGTAGACCTACGTCGCTGGACTCCGCCCCTTGTGGGCGGCGCTCGCGCGCCGCCGGAGGCTCGCTCCCGCTGTGTTCATTCACAGCGGGAGTCGGGCCAGCGGAGGAGCAGCGGCGATTGCCGCTGCTCTGCCCCGATCGTCGGGGATCGAGTCTGGAGATCCGCCCGCTGTGTGTAAACACAGCGGGCGGATCTCCATAGTGACAGGGACTGACAGATCGGAGTGTTCAGCATAGCTGGACATCCGATCTGTCCTTCTGTCACACAGTCACCTCCCCCCCCACACGTCAGTAAGCACCAGGCATACATTAACCCCTCCCTCTCAAATAAAATTAACCCCTTCCCTGCCAGTGTCATTTTTACAGTAACAGTGCATATATATAGCACTGATTACTGTAGAAATGTCACTGGTACCCCCAAAAGTGTCAAAAATGTCAGTCAAGGGTCCGATCTGTCCGCCGCAATGTCGCAGTCCCGCAAAAAAAATCGCAGATCACCGCCATTACGCGTTAAAAAAAAAAACACCAAAAATGACAGAAATCTTTCCCTTAGTTAGTAAACGCAATAACTTTTGCGCAAACCAATCAAAATACGCTTATTGCGATTTTTTTTAGTAAACATAGGTAGCATAAAAAAAATTGGCCAAAAATTTAAAAAAAATTTGATTTTTACATTTTTTTGGGGGGGAATTTCATATAAAAAAATGTGAAAAATATTGTTATTTTTTCAAAATAAACGCTATTTTTTTGTTTATAGCGCAAAAAGTAAAAATCGCACAGGTGATCAAATACCACCAAAAGAAAGCTCTGTTTGTGGGAAAAAAAGGACGTAAATTTCGTTTGGGTACGGCGTCGCACGACCGCGCAATTGTCAGTTAAAGTCGCACAGCGCCGAATCGCAAAAAGTGGCCTGGACGGAAGACAGCAAAATCCTCCGGTGGTAAAGTGGTTAAATTTGTAATAGTTTCTTAGCCCAATATTGTGTTTAAGTGGAGGTTAGGGCTTTATAGAGTTGAAACCTGATAATAATATGAAAATGTGTATTGGTTGGTATATTTAGTTTTCTTTGTTTTTTGTTTTGTTTTTTTTTTCCTGGCAAAAAATAAATTTTTTTGTTTCTATGCTGATGTAAGCTATTTTTGTTTATGTATATTTGTATTTATTTTGTATATATGTAAATATGTTTTTATTGGGTTTGTAAGATTTTTTAATAAACAAAAATGTATACTCTAATGTCCCCCCCCCCCCCCCCACAGTCCGATGCCAGTGAAATTATACATTTTTATAGCTCTGACTTATTCTGTAATGCTGTACAGAGTGCACTGAACCATTTACATCTGTTTCTGTTTGGGAAAAGCTGCACTCCAATGTCTCTATAGTCCATGTGCATTTATATAACTCTGACATATTCTGCAGTGCTGTACAAAGAATACTAATATATTCAGATCATTTTCATATTTAACATTTTCTGCATCATAGGTACCTACCTACACCCTAACTAAAGGCATGCATGATTACTACAAAACAGTTGTATAAGGCGCTGCACTCTCCCAAATGTGAAACAATAACCCTCAAAAATCATTATACAATGAAATAACAGTGACAAGGTTACTTGTAAAAAATCATAATGAAAAAGTCTGTAAAAACTGTAATATGTCTGTTCTTTATTAGAAGCCACATTAAATTGATATGAATATTTCACCGATCCCCATTAGGTGTGCTCTTGCCTTCCTGTTTGACCTTTACTACAAAGGTTAACCAGTTCTGGACCGGAAGGATTTGCCCCCTTAATGACCAGGCCATTTTTTGTGATTCAGCACTGCCGATACTTTAACGGACAATTGCACGGTCATGCGACGCTGTACCTAAATAAAATTGATGTCCTTTTTTACCCACAAATGGAGCTTTCTTTTGTGGTATTTGATCACCTCTGAGATTTTTTTTTTTTGCGCTATAAACAAAAAAAGAGTGACAATTCTGAAAAAAAAAAAACATTTTTCACATTCTGCTATATAACATTCCCAAAACAAAATTTAAAAATCAAATTTTTTTAACATTTTAGGCTAATTTTTTTTTTGCTACATATTTTTGGTAAAAAAAATCGCAACAAATGTATTTTGATTGGTTTGCGCAAAAGTTATCGCATCTACTAACTACGGGTCATTTTTTTTTTTTTAACCAGTAATGGCGGTGATCTGCGGTTTTTAGTGGGACTGCGACATTGCGACGGACAGATCGGACCCCTAACTGACATTTTTCACACTTTTGGGGGACAAGTGACATTACGACTTGATCACTTTTTTTTTTTTTTGCGCGATAAACAAAAAAAAAAGAGCGACAATTCAGAAAAAAAATAAACAATATTTCTCTAGCGCTCATTGACAGACGTAGTCCTCGGTGATACACCACCTTCGGGTTATGTTGCCTCCACAGGAGCAGGACTAGACAGGAAATTAAAAAGCTCTGGCCACACCCTAGGGGCAGTCCCAGAGGGTATATCCTCTCTCTCTCTGCCTCAGCAAATCAGTTATTTTCTGTCTAGTTAGGAGTAAGGACCTAGATACCTTGCTGGGATCTTAGGTCCTGGCAAGATTTTTTTCTTAAAGGATTTTTTAGACAGCTTTTTTTCTCCAATGTTCCTGTGAGATCTTCAAGCAAGAAAGCTGAACTGGGCGACGGGCTGGATGTTGAGATCCGGTGGTCACCCCAGTTCAGCCTACGAGCGCGTGCAGGCCATAGCTCCGCGCTGGGTCGGCCGCGACATAGTCCCACTGGAGGGACTGACCCCGCGAGTTAAACGTCTCGCTGAAACGCCAAAGACCATGAGTCACGGCGTCCATATCGGTCGACAGCCCTCCCGCCCCGGTGGAGAGGGGTACTGTCAGGAGTTGGTGCCCGCCTGGTTCCGGTATGGTGAGTAGTATGTTCCCCCTTTTTCCCCTGACGGGTCTTGTGGTGAACGCGGGCCCCTCTCTGTATGGTAAGATAGAGTCCCTCTCTATCCTATAAATGACACAGATCCTCCTACTTTGAGTGTGATTTTATGTGCAAAAAGCCAGGAGGCTTGGTTTGGGAGCTAACAATCTAATTGTATACATGTTAAAAAGATTATAATCTGTGGCATTCTGGGAATCTTACGGTGATAAGAATAAGCTACCTACCAGTCAGAAGCCACGGACATGTAGACTGCCTTCCTAATCAGATCTCCAGCTATTAGCAGGCCTCCCGAATGGCCATGCGGTCCGCCAGGGCCGGTACCGCCAACCACGCCAAATCCCCATGCAGAGAGAGTGTTGTGTGCCCTGCAGCACACCGCTATTCAGTACAGGCCGCCGCCATTTTTTTGCTGGATCGCACGAGCCGCCATTTTGGCGTAGCCTCGTGTCTTCAGCATGGGGGCGGCCATGTTTGAGGTGATCCAAACACCTCGTGGAGCTAGGGGAGGCGCCGGAAGGCGTGCAGAGGGGCGGAGCCGCCTCCTTTCTTCCTGGGCAGCCAGCCAAAAGACTTCCTGTTTGTCAAGACAGCGCTGTAACCTGTTGCAGTTAAACTCTGAGCATCAAGTGGTGAGCCTGGGGGTCTATCTCTCTCTCTCTCTCTCGATCGATAGGGATCCCTAGCAGGTAACACTAAGGGGCTTTTTGTGGCGCTGGGGGTCTGAAAAAAAAAAAAAAAAAAAGTTTATTTTTTGAATTATATTATCCAGGAAGTGACTGGAATTATCATGGACCCTGCCACACATATTCCCCCACCTGTTTCCCTCGAGGGGGCCACGGGACCCGCCGGTGCACAGAGTGTAGAGTCATTTACAGCAATTTTGGAGTCTATGGTGGCTCGGGTGGAGGCGGCCTGTCAGGGACGGGGGTCAAGGAAGCGACCCCCGCCTACCCCTATACTATCTGACACCTCTGACTCTGATTCAGAGATGGTCACTGCAGTTGCAGGTTCCTCTGCAAAGGCTGTTATCCCAGGTAAAGCCCCCTCAGACAGTGAGGAGGACGCTTCTTCTCCTGCTATAATTCAGGAAGAAGCATTGGTGGAAGCACTAGTTGTGGCAGTGCAGGAAACCTTAAAACTTGAGGCTTTACCGGCAGAGGCAACTGAAACAGAGATTCCTTTTGGTACTAATAAGCCCATCAAAACGGTGAAGGTTTTTCCTGTACCCAAATGTTTCGGTAATCAGATTAAAGGAGAATGGGAGCATTCTAAACGTACCTTTACTATTTCCAAGCGTATTGCTAGACGCTATCCGTTTTGAGGAATCAATCATTAAGAAATGGACGGTACC
The DNA here is from genome assembly GCF_965119305.1 of Pelophylax lessonae. Lineage (NCBI taxonomy): Eukaryota > Metazoa > Chordata > Amphibia > Anura > Ranidae > Pelophylax > Pelophylax lessonae. The sequence continues at coordinate 179,619,049 of NC_138774.1, read as the reverse complement.
ACCAGTGGTGGATCCACCTATTTCCAGGCTGAATAAAGCCACGGTTATCCCAGTGGAGGACACTTCGTCCTTTAAGGATCCGGTGGATCGAAAGATGGAAGCAGAGTCCCGCACCATCTTCTCTCTGATAGGGTCAGCTTTTAGACCAGTAATTGTTATTGGTCTAGTTTCCCAGACACTTACGGAATGGGCGAAAATGGTACGCCAAGACCTTTGGGGAAAAGATATTCCCCAGGAGACATCTGATTTGATGGAACAGATTATACAAGGGCTACAGTTTATCTGTGACGCAGCCTTGGACACTACTCCCTTATTAGGGCATGCATCTATGTCAGCGGTGATCCTCAGACGTGTGCTGTGGTTAAAATGCTGGTCAGCTGACCTAGGTTCCAAAAAGACCTTGACAAATCTCCCTTTTCAGGGGAATCGTCTATTTGGGGCCAACCTAGATTAAATCATCAAGGATGCCACTGGGGGCAAGAGCACTTTTTTGCCACAGGCTGCTAAAGCTAAGGGACCACGCAACAAGCGAGGACCTTTCTTTACCGCCCATAAAGGGCGCCCGGCTGGTACTAGCGGGAAAGGCAAGACTCCTCCAGTAGGGTTCAAGAAGGGCTGGTCGGACAAGCAGAGGACCAACCCAGCCAGACCCGAAGCAAAGGAGTGCACAGCCTGAAGGTGCGCCCCCACCCGGTTTCAGGGTGGGGGGACGTTTTCATCGGTATTCAGGACATTAGATCGAGCTTCAACCACTACTACCGGTGCGATTCTTCCCTTCCAACATTTAAGTACTACAGGAAGCGGTAGTTACCGTTCCCTGAATAGATCTTTTCCTTTACCTTTTCCTAAGATTAGTCCCTATACCTCACAGGAATCGGATCTGGTTGACCAGATAGGCCAAGCAGCCTCTAGTCGGGTGACTTCGGTCCCTGAGGTTCAACCAGAAAAGATCACCCTTCCTGATAACAATCAGGTATCTGATAAATGTGTGGGAACAGAAAACGACCAGACTTTCTCGGATGGTCGGGGCCAGATACCTCTAGGGACGCCTGGTTCAGATTCTATCAGCGCCAGTGGTCCTAGAAATTCTAGGCTGGCCTCCTCAAGCCGGCCTGGCCGACTTGGACATGCTAGTCGCAGAGGTTCCGTGGGAACTTGTCTGTGGTCTCAAGGACCAATTTACCATCATGCTTTACAGTCGCTGGGTTTAATGGCCTGGCCATTGAGACCCAAGTACTGAAGGACAGAGGTTTGTCTACTTCAGTCATTCCTACCCTTATTAAAGCAAGGAAAGCAACTTCCAGCAAGGTCTATTATCACACATGGAAGGCTTATATTGCGTGGTGCGAATCTTTAGGATTTCCTCCACGTACCTATTCGGGGACTCGAATATTGGCCTTTTTGCAACAAGGGGTTGAGCAGAAGCTAGCCTTGAGCACCATCAAGGGTCAAGTTTCAGCATTAGCAATCTTCTTTCAGAAACCTTTAGCTACCAAGTCCTTGGTGCGGAATTTCATCCAGGGGGTGCGGCACCTGGCTCCTCCAGTCCGCGCGCCCTTACCGCCCTGGGATCTTAATTTGGTTTTGTCGGTTCTACAGAAACCTCCCTTTGAAAACATCAGGGAGATTCCCTTGCTTACTTTATCCCAGAAGGTGGCCTTCTTGGTGGCTATTACTTCTGCTCGCAGGGTGTCAGAACTGGCTGCATTATCATGCCAGTCCCCATACCTAGTGATTCATAGGGATAAGGTAGTACTTCATCCTAAGCCATCTTTTCTTCCTAAGGTGGTTTCAGATTTTCATCTGAATGAAGATATTGTACTACCTTCCTTGTGTCCTCAGCCCAAGCATCATCGGGAACATGCGTTGCATTCCTTAGATGTGGTTCGGGCAATCAGGGTATACCTGAAAGCTACGGAATCATTCCGTAAGACGGATTCACTTTTTGTGATCACGGATGGCCCCAGAAAGGGTTTGCCTGCATCTGCCGCGACCATTGCCAAATGGATTAGACAAACGGTGGTACAGGCTTATTCTATTAACGGTCAGAGTCCTCCGTTCCCTGTTAGGGCGCACTCCACTCGAGCGCTCAGTACTTCCTGGGCCTTTCGCCATCAGGCGTCAGTGGTCCAGGTATGTAAGGCGGCCACCTGGTCGTCGGTACATACCTTTACAAAATTCTATAAAATTGATGTGACGGCATCGGCGGATGCCTCATTTGGCCGCAAGGTTTTGCAGGCCGCAATTTGAGGAGACCGGTGGTCTACCTCGAGGGTTTTTTCTGTTTGGAAAAAAAAAAAAAAAAAAATTTTCTCTTTTTTGTTGAGTCTCATCATTAAGGATGAGCATTGTAAACTTCTAGTTGGCACTGGTTGGGCCTTCTAGATTGGGATTTGATTTCCATTTTCCCACCCCTCATTTGTGATACTGCTCTGGGACGTCCCGAAGGTGGTGTATCACCGAGGACTACGTCTGTCAATGAGCGCTAGAGAAAAATGGATTTTTGTAAAATCTTACCGTAAAATCCTTTTCTCTTAGCTCATTGACAGACGTAGTCCCCGCCCCTCTGTTTTTGAGTTGGGTTGGGTTAAAATCTCTAAAGACTGCTTTTTCACATAACTGATTTGCTGAGGCAGAGAGAGAGAGGATATACCCTCTGGGACTGCCCCTAGGGTGTGGCCAGAGCTTTTTAATTTCCTGTCTAGTCCTGCTCCTGTGGAGGCAACATAACCCGAAGGTGGTGTATCACCGAGGACTACGTCTGTCAATGAGCTAAGAGAAAAGGATTTTACGGTAAGATTTTACAAAAATCCATTTTTTTCACTTCCTGCTATATAACATTCCCAATAAAAAAAAAATTAAAATCAAATTTTTTTATTATTTTAGGCCAATATGTATTCTGCTAAATTTTTTTGGTAAAATAAAATCCCAATAAGAGTATATTGATTGGTTTGCGTAAAAGTTATTGCGTCTACAAACTAGGGAAAAGATTAAGGTTTTTTTTTTTTTTTTTTCTAGTAATGGTGGCGATCAGTGATTTTTAGCAGGACTGTGACATTGCGGCAGACAGATCGGACCCCTTACTGACGTTTTTGACACTTTTGGGGGGACCAGTGACATTACATACAGTGCTAAAAATATGCGCTGTTACTGTAATGACACTGGCAGGGAAGGGGTTAACACAGTGGGTGATTAAGGGGTTAAATGTAAGCCTAGATGAGTGATTCTAACTGTATGGAGGTTGGGCTTTTGAAATGATCACAGAGACCTGTAATCCTATATAGAAGGATCACAGGCACTCTGTGCTCATTCCAGAGAGAAGAACGGTCAGCTGTGTTTACAACAGCTGACCGTTCTCTCTCAGCGAGAATAGATCGCGGGTGCCTGGCAGCAATCTGAGTCGCTGGCCCCGTTCATCGGAGTCCCCGCTGCCGAGTGGGGGTGCAAGCGCGCCGCCGGCGTCGTGCGCTCGCCCCCTAGCTGCAGGCGTGTGACCGACGTACAGTTACGTCGGTTCGCGTAGGGGGGGCTGCCTGCCGCAATAAATCTGTGGCTGGCGGTCCTTAAGTGGTTAAACTAGCGTGTAGACAACAGCCAAGGTAGATGGAGTGGTGTGGTCGCACATGAATGCTCACATAGATTAATAGATTCCACTCTAAATAGATCGCCAACAGGTGTAATAAATTCAGCCAGCACCAACCACAGCTCCAAGTCGCTCTGCTCTAAAAAAAACATCTGAATTGTAGTGCTCACTGCCAAGATTTTTTTTAACCACTTTACCACCGGAGGATTTTCCTGCTAAAAGACCAGGGGTTTTTTTGCGATTTTTTACTGCGTGATTTTAACGGACAATCGCGCGGTCGTGCGACGCTGTACCTAAACGAATTTCACGTCCTTTTTTTCCCACAAACAGAGCTTTCTTTTGGTGGTATTTGATCACCTGTGCGATTTTTTGATCACGCGCTATAAACAAAAAAAGAGTGTAATTTTTGCAAAAACAACAATATTTTTCACTTTTTTTTATATGAAATTCCCCCAAAAAAAAATGTAAAAATCAAAATTTTTTAAAATTTTCGGCCAATTTGTTTTACGCTACCTATGTTTGGTAAAAAAAATTGCAAAAAGCGTATTTTGATTGGTTTGCGCAAAAGTTATCGCGTTTACTAACAAAGGGAAAGATTTTTGTCATTTTTGGTGTTTTTTTTTTTAACGAGTAATGGCGGCGATCTGCGATTTTTTTTTTTTGCGGTACTGCGACATTGCGGCGGACAGATCGGACCCTTGACTGACATTTTTGACACTTTTGGGGGTACCAGTGACATTACTGCAGTAATCAGTGCTATATATATGCACTGTTACTGCAAAAATGACACTGGCAGGGAAGGGGTTAACAGTATTGGACAGGGAGGGGTTAAGTGTGTCCTAGGGGCGTGTTTCTAACTGTGCAGGGACAGGTCTACTAGTGTAAAAACAAAGATCAACAGTTCTACATAGTAGAACTGTCTGATCTTCACTTTTACACAGGGAGAACTGACAGGCGGCTTGTTTACATAAGCCGCTCTGTCTTTCTCCCGCTGTACCGGCGATCGTAGTGTGACCGGCGGACATCGGGTCCGCCAGTCACACTCCCGCACTCCTCTGTGAACGAGCCGAGGCGGGCGCGCGCCTCAGCGGGCGCGCGCCCGCCCGCTATTGGCTCTGGAAGGAGTGACAGGCGAGCGACGTAGACCTACGTCACTCTGCCTGGCCGGGGCCGACTGCCGCAGTAAATATACTGTGCGCAGTCGGCAAGCGGTTAATACAAGATACAAATTGCACTCATTTGTGTACTGAAGAAAAAAGTCATACAATGAAGCATGTCACTAGACTGCTGTCCGCACAAGCAGCCAATGTAATCTAGCACCACTCACCAAGTTATCTGGGGATCACTAAGCTCCGCCCAACAAGTTTCTTTGATGTGATACATGAGGGAAACATGTTTGAAACATGTTTGAAGGTGCACGGGACGATTCCATCACATCGACGAAATGTATAGGACAGAGCTTAGTGATCTCAGAGAGAGACCAACACATCGTGGGCTGCTAGCTGGTATCTTGCTGAGCAGTGCTATATTTGTTGTAGTGTTTTTTTCCTCTGTACACAAGGGAGTACAATTTGTACCTTTTTAATAATAATACATTTTATCAATTAGAACTATGATTCATGTTGCTGTTTAAGCTGAGCGGCTTGGAGCTGTGGTTGTTGCTGGCTGAGTTCATTGCCTGTATTGGTAATCTGTTTGGAGTGGAATACATTAACCTGTGTGAGCATCCACCTAAATTGGCTGTAACACTTTACATCATATTTTTTGTATTTTATCACTTACACTTGCACTAGCAGCTTAACCATTACGGGTTGTAGCAGAAATTTCTGGTTGTCACATACACTATTATACATTTATTCATAGAACACTGACATAGTCTGCAGCAGAGTACTCTGCACACTTTGTGTCATTGCCTTGGTGGTGAGCAGTTCAGACAGCAGGAAGCACCCAACATGCAATTTACACTTCCGCCCAATGGGGATATGTGTTTTTGGTGCATTTTCTATTTATTTATATGATATATTGCAGTGAGTGTTGAATTTGACCATATTTAAAGACATTTATTTCACTTTAAGTGTCACCCTATGACAGAATGATTGTTTTCCTCCGAGATCTCTTTCTGATTAGTTACTGCATATTGTGACATTCTAATGATAGTAAATGTACCATTCTGTTGGTAGATGATGTACATCTTCCAGCTATTGCAGGTTGACAGTTATGGTGTGTTGTTTCCAGCAGATCCAGGTTGTGTTTCCTGTATTATGTCATATGCTCTGGAATGGTAGACTGTGTTTAGTTCTGTAGAATTGCAGTAACTCGTGTGTGTTTACTCTGACTGATCCCCCATTTTCCATGACTCAGTCTGCCTACAGCAGAAGGGATGTCCTAATATTTTCCTTAACATATACATATAGACAGTCTATCCCTTATTTTACCAAATTTATGTGGCAAAATACTAAAGTGTGCAGATTTGTTAGGCAAGATTGAGTCTGCCATTCACGTTAGTCCTGTGTTCTAGTGTCTGATGCCATATTCCCAATCTCGCCAGATTAGTGACTGAAAGGAGCAAAATGGATGGGTGTATTTGAGCAATACCATGAAGGACAAAGCAGGTAGGATGCATCTCCAGGCTTCTGGTTTCTTTCTATTCAAAGTTTTTTGAATAGCACTTTCACCTAGCAGCAAGAGGGTCGCTGGTTCGAATCCCAACCATGACACTACCTGCCTGGAGTTTGCATGTTCTCCCTGTGCCTGCGTGGGTTTCCTCCCACTCTCAAAAGACATGCTGGTAGGTTAATTGGATCCTGTATAAAAAAAAAAAAAAATTGGCCCTTAGGGACCTTGGATTGTAAGCTCCTTGAGGGCAGGGACTGATGTGAATGTGCAATGTATATGTAAAGCGCTGCGTAAATTAACAGCGCTATATAAGAACCTGAAATAAATAAGTGGGCTGCTTTGTATGAGAGCCGGTTCACATTAGAGCGATCCGACTTGCCGGGGCGACCTCACAAGTCGCGGTGCGCTGCTCGCACCGTGACCTTGGAGTGGCCGGCACGGACTTCATAACATTGAAGTTAATGCAGGTCCCTCTGGGTCGCCCCAAAGAAGCCTTTTTTTTCTAAGTCGGAGCGACTTGTGTCGCTACTATTAGAACGGGTCCATAGCTTCTCTATGGCAGGCGACCTGTCAGGCGACCAGGTCGCCTGACAGGTCGCCCCAGTGTGAACCGGCTCGAAGAGTATGCCCACAATGGCCTAGCTCTGCTCAGTCAGCATAGCATGATTTAAATTACCTCCTTTGCAGCCTTAACCGTTCAAGGATTGACAAGTACCTGTAGGCAATACCGTCTTACAGTTATTTCCAAACAGACTGCATTCTTGTGGTCACACCTAGCCAGAACACTCAAAAGGTGTTTTTGGATTTGGAGACTGTAAAATGTAAGTCCCCACACCCTCCTGGCACCTTGTGGTTCCTGCTGCTCCACACAGATAAACCATCAAACTTCCAGGACATCAAAGGATAACGGAGCAGGAAGCTCATGCTATTGATTGATACATGATCTGTGTTGATGTCTGCCCTGTGTCTCATATTGCATATTTATTGTAAACCCACACACCACCTCCCCCTTTTCTGTTACATTACAGACGGCAGGAAAGAGAGGGAGTTACAGGAGACAGTAGTCGCTCTTTGATTAAAGCCTCATACACACCATCGGAAGAGACCAAGAATATCGGACGAATGATTATCCATTTTTTTTTTTTTTGCATGCTAGTCTCATATCTAAAATGAAGAGGTTTTCTAAACTTATGAAAATTCTTGTGCAACAGAATACAATTTCGGAAGTGATGTAATATGTTCTTTTGTAATGTATTCTCTAATTTCTGAGCATGCAGTCTTCTGATTTTATTATTTTATTATTATTTAATTTTTTTTTCAGACGAATACTGTGCTGATTAAACTAATATCGTATGTTCTGGTATCGACGATAAAAAATGTTTGTTTGTTCCTATGGATAATGTCGCATGAACTGTCATGATCGGCTCTCAAGCTGTGTACCAACGATCAGATTATCGTATGATCGCTTTGATAGCGGTATTTTTCGTCTGGTCGTGTACTAGGCATAAGCCTCAGTGGGTGGGGCAATACATGTCGGGGGGGGCATGGCCCAAGGAGTGGCATTGACTGAGGCTTTCACATGAATATATCCACACTAGAACTTGTAAAAATACTAAGCTGCCAAGGTCTTACCTTGCCTTCCTGTTGGCAGCCATCTTGGACATGTGCAGACTGCTGCCTTTTATAGACTCTAATTGCATCATTATTACTTCCTGCTGCCATTGATGATGCTGCACACCTGGCTATATCACCTGTTGGGTTGCAATCCTCTCCCTTATGTTTGTGCTCCAAGGTGCATCCCTGCTAGCAGTCTTCTGTTTTCTGTGTTCCTCCATGTATGACCTGGCTTGGCTGACGACTCTCCTGGCTCTCGACCCGGCATTAGCGGATGATCCGGCATCGGCAGACTACCCACTTCTGGGCCCGACCCCAGCTTGGATGACTACCTGCTCCTGGACTTGATCCTGGGTTGTTCTTGCTCTCTCTTCCTCACTCTTGCAGTGCGATTATTGTTGTTTTCTCAAAAAACTGCTTCATTTTACCTGCATCCCCATGTGGTCTGGTTTCCTGGCACCATGAAAGTACACAAGGGCCATGAATCCTGACGATGCAGGTGCTCCTACGCTCCCCATTACCAGGCTCGATCAAGAAGATCACCTTTTGGGTCAGTTCGCTCAGGCGTTGCAGACATGGTTTGTACGCACAGCACACCTTGCTCCTGGTGCTGCTAGGCCGGTGCTTCCTCCTGTTGTTGCACCCACTGCTGCTCTTGTTGCCGCTCCTGCAGCTGGAGTCGCTATTACCAGAGGGATGACTGGTTCAGCTGCCTTCCCACAGCACTATGGGGGTAAACCTAGTCATTGTCGTGGCTTCCTAAACCAAGTGGGCATTTAGTTTGAGATGATTCCTCAGGCATTTCTCTCTGATCAGTCCAAGGTGGGCTTCCTGATCTCGTTGCTCTGACAAGGCCTTGGCCTGGGTTAATCCCTTATGGGAGAGCGATAATCCTGTGATACTCAATTACCTGAGTTCTGTTGCCTCCATTCATAGGGTATTCAGTGTGCCTGCTCTCTCTGCCTCTGCTGCTAAGCTGCTCCTGTCCATTCAACAGGGTATACGAACCGTTGCCAAATATGCCATCGAATTTCATACCCTGGAAGCAGAGGTGGGCTGGAATAATGAGGCCCTGGTGGCTGTCTTCTCTCATGGTCTCTCTGATGCATTGAAGGACGAGTTTGCGACCAAGGATCTCCCTGACGAGCTTGAGGCTCTCATCTCTTTCCTGATTTTGATCGATATCAGGCTCAGGGAAAGACCATCATTTAAGGAGTGCCTGCAGAGTCCTCCGACCAGATTGGCTCCTACATTTTCTTTCCCACCCATTCCTCCCTCACCTCCCATGCCTCCTATAGATTGTGCATCTGGCTGTGAACCCATGCAGCTAGGGTTCACTCACCTTTCCAAGGCTGAGCCGGCCTTTAGGAGGAGGCAGGGCCAGTGCCTGTATTGCGGCCTTGGTGGGCATTTCCTGAAATCTTGTCCTACCTGTCTGGGAAACACTCACACCTAAGGTCCTGTTGGGCGCAGACCTTAGGTGGAATTTCCTCGTCCCTGGTTTCCCATAAAGATAAACCGCTAATCACAGTTGTCCTCTCCTAGGCAGCAGGTTCGGTGGTTACTCAGGCGTTGGTCGACTCCGGTGCTGGTGGTTACTTTATTGACAGTACGTTTGCTGCTGCGAATTCCATACCCTTGCAGCCTCGTGTTTCTCCACTAGTTATCGAGGTGATTGATGGCAGACCCCTGCAACCACCACAGGTTACCCACGAGACTGTTCCGGTTGATATGGCGATTGGGGCTGTTCACAGGGAGTCGGCCTGTTTCCAGGTTATTTTGTCCCCACACTACTCCATTGTTTTTGTTTAGCCTTTGCTTCAGAAACACAATCCGACCTTTGATTGGCAGTCGGTCTCCACAGTGTGGCGCTGTTTGTATCTATGGGCCTGTTAAGGTACTTTGTATCTCCTTGGATTTAGTGTTGCCTACAGATTATCATGAGTATCAAGATGTTTTTGACAAGGTGCGCGCTGGTACTTTTTCTCCTCATCGTCTGTACGATTGTGCCATAGACTTGCAACCTGATGCCATTCCCCCTCGCGGCAGGGTTTATCCTCAGTTGCTGAGAATAAGGCCATTGAGGAGTACGTTGCAGATGCACATGCCCGGGGGCACATTGGCAAGTCCACTTCTTCAGTGTGTGCCATTTTTTTCTTCATAAAGAAAAGGGGGTGAGTTGAGACCTTGCATTGATTAGAGAGGCCTCAATCGCATCACGGTCAAGAATGCATACCTGATTCCGTTGATTACTGAATTGTTCGACTGCCTCGAGGGAGCAACGGTCCTTACCAAGCTTGACCTAAGGGCCGCGTATAACCTCGTAAGGATCAAGGAGGGTGACGGGTGGAAGACCGCGTTTAATACCAGAACCGGTCATTACGGATCTCTGGTGATGGATGCCATTTGGCTTGTGCAATGCGCCTGCTGTGTTCCAGTAGTTCATCAGTGATGTCTTTCGTGATATGTTGCAGCAATGCGTGGTAGTGTATTTGGACGACATGTTGATTTACTCGGACTCCATTAAATCACACTACCTGGATGTCAGACGGGGGCTGCAATGGTTACGTGAGAATGGGCTTTTCGTAAGCTGGAGAAATGTGATTTCCACCTGTCTCAGGTTGCCTTCTTGGGCTACATCATTTCGGCTGAGGGGTTTTCCATGGGCCCTCAGAAGGTTTCGGACGGTTCTATTCAGCTTTTCCTTGGGTTTGCCCACTACTATTGGAAATTTATCAAGAACTTTTCAAACCTATCTCAGATCTGACAGAGAAGGGCAGCAATTCCCACAATTGGAAGCCTGCTGCCATCCAAGCTTTCGAGGACCTCAAGTCTGCTTTCACATCGGCTCCCATTCTGTCTCATCCCAATCCTGGTTGGCCCTTTGTCCTAGAGGTGGATGCATCTGAGACTAGAGTAGGCGCCCTCCAGTCTCAGTGTCGAACACCTGATGGACTCTTACTTCCTTGTGTTCTACTCCAAAAAGCTGAATGCAGTTATGAGATTGGAGACAGAGAGCTCTTGGCCATTATCCTGGCTCTCTAAGAAGACACTTGCTCGAAGTTTCTGTGGTTCAAATTCTCATTTTCACTGATTATAAGAATATTGTGTATCTCTGGGGGGGCCAAGAGGCTCACACCCCATCAGGCCAGATGGGCCTTATTCGTGTCTCATTTTAACTATGTGGTCTATTTGCTCCAAGAATGCTAAAGCTGATTCCTTGTCTTGCCAGTTTTCTGAGTTGTCCAGGGAGGACTCCGTGCCGACACTGGTCATACTTTCAGATCATATCCTGGCTGCCATCCGGACAAACTTAACCTCTCCTCTTGGGGAACAGATCTTTTTGCCCAACCCGATGCTCCCACAGAGAGACCTGCTGGCAAATGTTTTGTACCTGAGGGGTTGCGCATCAGGCTGTTGCGCACGTACCACAATTCCAAAACTGATGGTCATCCTGGTAAGAACCAGATGTCCTGGACTATTTCCCATCAGTTCTGGATGCCATCTCTCTGCACTGTTGCTGCGTATGTGGCTGGTTGTTCGGTCTGTGCCCAGAACAAATCCCGGCACCTTTCCTCGGGACTACTGCATCCCATTCCCAATGGGGGCGTCCTTGGTCTCACCTGGCCATGGATTTTTTTGTGGAACTTCCCGCGTCTCGAGGTTACACAGTTATCCTCATGTTTGTTGACCGGTTCTCCAAAATGTGCCACTGTGTTCCATTTAAGCGACTGCTTACCACTCAGGAGCTTGCCTCGTGTTTGCTAGGGAGGTCTTCCATTTACACAGGTTGCCTAAGGAGATTGTCTCGAACTATGGGAGCCAGTTTGTCCTCAGGTTCTGGCACGCCTTTTGCTTCCAGTTGGGTATTCGAAGTGCGGAGTTTGCCAGGAACTCTGCCATCAACTCGTCTTCCAGGAAGGTCTCCATTCATGGCCAATTATGGGTTTCAACCCTCTGTGTTGCCCGAGTCATTCTTGGCATAGGATTTCCCGGCTCTGGAGGATCATCTTCTTGCCCTCCGTTCCTCTTGGGTGCAGATTCAAGAGTCTTTACGGTTCTCTGCACAGCGTCAGAAGCTCCAGGCAGACCGGAGACGTTAATCTGCTCCTTTGTACCAGGTCGGGGAGAAGTTGTGGTTGTCGACCCGTAATCTAAACCTCAGGGTGCCCACTCCAAAATTGGCACCCTGTTTTTTTGGGCTTTTTCGCATCCTCTGTTAGGTGAACCTGGTGGCCTATGCCCTTGAGTTTCCCCCTGGCATGCGTATCTCCAATGTCTTTCACATGTCACTTTTGAAGCCACTGGTTTGCAATCCTGTGGGCAATCATGAGGAGTATGTGGTTAGCAGCATTTTGGATTCTTGTCTGTTCAGAGGTCCGGTCCAATACCTGATGCACTGGAAGGGTTATGGTCCTGAGGAGCGCTCCTGGGTTCCCTCCGCTGATGTTCATGCTCCTGCCCTTTTCCGTGCTTTTAATGCTTGCTTTCCTCAGAAACCATTTTTTTGCTCCACGGAGGAGGGGGGGTCTTACCTTGCCTTTCTGTTGGCAGCCATCCTGGACATGTGCAGACTACTGCCTTTTATAGACTCTAATTGTATCACCACTTCCTGCTGCCTGGGCATCACACATTGATGATTCTGCACACCTGACTATATCTATCACCTGTTGGGTTGCAATCCTTGCCCTTGTGTCTGTGCTACAAGGTGCATCTTTTCTAGCAGTCTTCTGTTCTCTGTGTCCCTCCGTGTATGACCTGGCTTGGCTGACGACTCTCCTGGCTCTCGACCCAAGATCGGCAGACTATCCACTTCTGGACCCGACCCCATCCTAGGATGCAGTTTACTGTACTATGAATCATCATGCCATTAAAAGTTTAGGATGAAGAATACTGTACCACTAATATGAATTTATATGTCATTAATGTCAGCTTCTTTCCACTTCATCGCTGCTGTACTGGCATGCCTTGCCAGCCTTGGCAGTGTCTCTAATCTGTTACAACCAACAGGAAAATGCATATTACAAACATTGGTGCAATGTGGTGCCATTCATTCTGACTGGTGCCCCAAATCACCCTGTTGCTGGACATTTACTGCAGTGCACCCCGAAGCACAGTAATGCACTACCATGTATTGTAGTCTGCTGCATTTAGAATCTTTCCTAATTCAGAATTTCTCAACCTTTTTTTTGAAGATGAAGGCATCCTTTAAAAGTATGCAAAATCTCAAGGCATCCCACAACTGTCAATGGGGAAACCTGACCCTGTACAATGTATACAACCACCTTTATAACATGTACCTGTAGGTACTGTAAATATCTCCTAAACTTGCAGCGTTACGAGATATTTACATTGCATGCAGCCGATGACGTCATCGCCGCATGCGAGCTGAAGAAATGGCCGCCCGCGCGGCTCCCACGCGGAAGTGAATACAGCCGGAGTCCGCAGATCCGGAAGGAAGATGGGCGAAGATGGATGTGGCCGCCAGCGGGGACAACAAGGGCTTTTGCAAGTGAGTGTCACATAATGTGCTAGTATGCAATACATACTTGCACATTATGCATTTACTTTTCAGGGAAGAAAAAAAAGACGACTTCCTCTTTCATGAAATTAATCTAACATTACAAGCCACCCTTCACATTAGAGGTTTCCCATCACATTAGATTCATCCCTTTACATGAGAGACCCCCTATATGTGAGTCCCCTCAATCACACAGAGCCCCACTATTCACAGGCCACCCTTCACATCAGAGCTCTGCCTTTTGGTTCCAGCAGTGCAGGAGTTGGAGGTCTGGAGGGGATGGACTTCCCACCTTCTCCTGAATGCTGGGGACGGCCCTGCATGCCACCTGCCCTGGATCACAGTTATTCAGCTCCATGGTGCAGGCGAGCCAGCAAATATCACCATAGCAAAGAATTACGCCATATGCCCTGCCTTAGAGCATCATTGGTTTTTATGGTGCTTGTTATGTTATGGTGCTTGCAGTTGGCTGACCGACACCATGGCAAGTCAGGACATTGATAGAGGGCTAACTGGGTCCCGTGCTCACCGGCACTCTGGTTGAGAAACTAAATGAAAATTAATGCAGGTTCACTAGTGCAGCGCAACAGTGTAAACCCATTCTTAAAGAGGACCTCCAGGTGTCTTCAGAAACAATTTAGTCAGCAGCTACATATATTGTAGCTGCTGACTTTTAATATTAGGACACTTACCTGTGCTCTGTGAAGGGCTCGGTGGCGAGCAAAGGAGGAGGAGGGCCGAACTTCCAGATGACTTCTGTGGGAAAGTCATCCGCAAATGGGAAAACCAGGTCAAAAGCAGGTACCCGCTGGCACCTCTGTGGCAGCGGAGCGGGAGGGGGGGGAGGCAAATAAGCTTCCTCTTTTGGTTGGAGCTTTGCTATAAAGCTTTTGCACTGCTTGTTAAGAATATGTAAAACCTTTACATAATCAGGGCAAAAGGTTATTGTCCCCTTTTACCCTCTCATAATCAGGGCCGTGCAGAGACCTTTGGACACCTCAAACTTAGATTTGTCTGCCCATAACACTTTTTTCCAATCTTCCTCTGTCTATTGTCTGTTTTCTTTTGCCCATCTTAATCTTTTCCTTTTATTGGCCAGTCTCAGATATGGATTTTTCTTTGCCACTCTGCCTAGAAGGCCAAAATCACGGAATCGACTCTTCACTGTGGACGTTGAGACTGGCGTTTTGCGGGTACCCTCTAATGAAGCGGCCAGTTGAGGACCTGTGAGGCCTCTATTTCTCAAACTAGAGACTCTAATGTACTTATCCTCTTGCTTAGTTGTGCACCGGGGCCTCCCACTTCTCTTTCTATTCTGTTAAGAGCCCATTTGTGCTGTTCTCTGAAGGGAGTAGTACAGACCGTTGTAGGAAATCTTCTGTGTCTTGGCAATTTCTCGCATGGAATAGCCTTTATTTCTCAGAACAAGAATAGACTGTCGAGTTTCAGAAGAAAGATATCTTTTTCTGGCCATTTTGAGAGTATAATCAAACCCACGAATGCTGATGCTCGAAATAATTAACTAGCTCAAAGGAAGGCCAGTTTTAAGCTTCTCTAATCAGCACAACAGTTTTCTGCTGTGATAACATAATTGCAAAAGGGTTTTGTATCATCAAATAGCCTTTTAACATGATTGGTTAACACAATGTACCATTAGAACACAGGAGTGATGGTTTCTGGAAATGGGCCTCTGTACACCTATGTAGATATTCCATTAAAAATCAGCCATTTCCAGGTAGAATAATCATTTACAAAATTAACCACTTGCCGACCGCTCACATTAAGCCTACTGCGGAAGAGTGGCTCTCCTGGGTCCAGCGATGTAGACCTACGTCGCTATATCCCGCCCCCTCTCGGCGGCACGCTCTCGTTGTATTCGGACACAGCGGGAGTCGGGCCAGGGGAGGAGAGGCGGTGATTACCGGCGCTCTTCCCCCGATCGTCGGGGAAAAAGTGAGGAAATCCACCCACTTGTGTAAACAAAGCGGGCGGATCTCCTCTGTGACAGGCAGGGACAGATTACAGAATTCAGCATAGCTGAACCTACGATCTGTGTCTGTGTCACACAACCCCCTCCCCCCACACACGTCAGTAAGCATGAGGCATACATTTAACCCCTTGATCACCAACGGTGTTATGTTAACCCCTTCCCTGCCAGTGTCATTATTACAGTAACAGTGCATATTTATAGCACTGATTACTGTAGTAATGTCACTGGTCCCCCCAAAAGTGTAAAAAATGTCAGGGGTCCGATCTGTCCGCCGCAATGTCGCAGTCCTGCAAAAAAAATTGCAGATCGCCGCCATTGCTAGTAAAAAAAAATAAACAATAAAAATTACAAATCTTTCCCATAGTTAGACCCAATAACTTTTGGGCAAACCAATCAAAATACGCTTATTGTGATTTTTATTACCAAAAATTTGTAGCAGAAAACAAATTGGCCTAAAATGTTAAAAAAATAAGATTTATAAATATTTTTTGGGGAATGTTGTATATCAGAATGTGAAAAATATATTTTTTTTTTTTCAAAATTGTGGCTCTTTTTTTCAAAAATTAAAAATCGCACAGGTGATCAAATACCAGCAAAAGAAAGCTCTATTTGTGGGGGAAAAAAGGACATAAATTTAAAACAGGACATAAATTTAAAGCCTCGCACAACCGCGCAATTTTCCGTTAAAGTAACGCAGTGCCGAATCGCAAAATATAGCCTGTTCAGGAATGGGGTAAAATCTTAAAGTGGTTAAAAATACGCTCATTGAGAATTTTTTTGTCAAAGACATGTAGCTAAATACATTTTGGCCTAAATATATGACAAAATTTAATATATTGGAAATTTTTTAACTGTCAAAGTAGAAAATGTCAATTCTTTCGCAAAATTTTCGCTCTTTTATTATTAATATCGCAAAAAAATTAAAAGCGCAGAGCTGATCAAATACCACCAAAAGAAAGCTCTGTTTGTGGTAAAAAAAAAAGGACGTAAATTTCGTTTGGGTACGGCGTTGCATGCCCACGCAATTGTCAGTTAAAGTCACGCAGTGCCAAATTGCAAAAAGTGGTCTGGTCATTAAGCAGGAAAATCCTCCAGTCCTAAAGTGGTTAATAATGTCTAGACTGTATTTCTAGTTAATTTAATGTTATGTTCATTGAAAAAAAACAAAGCTTTTCTTTAAAAAATAAGGACATTTCTAAGTGACCCCAAACTTTTTACCGGTAGTGTATTCTGCGGCAGGTCGGCTCTGTCCCGTGAAACTACGTAACTGTACGTCGCTTTGAGGGACCGCGAGTGGGGTCACGTGCACGCACTCATTCGCCACAAGGGAAGCTGCTTTTTAGGTCCGGCGGTCGCAATTGCCAATGGGCACCCGCGATCGCTTCCCGTGGAGACAGAACTATGGTCTCCTGTTGTTGTAAACATGGCAGACCGCTGTTCTGTCAGCAATGAACACAGGGCTCCTGTGTTTCTCCTATTTAGGAACATAGGTCCCTGTGTTCATTCCATAAGTCCATTCCCCACTTAGTTAGAAAGCACCCCCTAGGGACACATTTAACCCTTAGTTTGCCCCTGGTGTTAATTCCTTCCCTGCCAGGGTCATTAGTACAGTAACCGTTCATATTTTTAGCACAGATTAGTGTAGTAATGTCACTGGTCCCCCCAAAAGTGTCAAAAACGTCAGTTAGGTGTCCGATCTGTCTGCTGCAATGTCGCAGTCCTGCTAAACATCGCTGGTCGCCACCATTACTAGTAAAAAAAAGAAAAAAAAAAACCTTAATCTTTTCCCTAGTTTTTTATTTTACCAAAAATATGTAGCAGAATACATATTGGCCTAAAATAATGAAAAAATTTGATTTTTTATTTTTTTTTTATTGGGATTGTTATATAGCAGAAAGTGAAAAATATTGTTTTTATATTTTTTTTCAGTATTGTCGCTCTTCTTTTTTTTTTTTTTTTTCTCATAGCGCCAAAAAAAAAAGGGATCAAGTACCACCAAAAGAAAGCTCTATTTGTGGCAAAAAGGGCATCAAGCTTATTTGGGTACAGCGTCGCACTACCGCGCAATTGTCAGTTAAAGAAATGCAGTGCCGAATTGCAAAAAATGACCTTTTTATTAAGGGAGGAAAACCTTTCGGGCAAGAAGTGGTTAAATAGGTCTGTGCTCAAAATATCAAGACACCAATGTGTCATGAAATATTCCTTCCTGATACGCATATCGATACGGATGATTCTGTATTGATAGGGCAGAAAAATGTAGGAGTCAAAAACACTGCACATGCTGGGATATTTACAATTATGTGCTGGGGGCTAGTTGCACCCCTAGCACATATGACTTAGGCAGCCAGAAAATGTCATGTCCTTGTTCATACATGTATAAACAAGGACATGACATTTTATTATGATAGAACACAACTAGGTAATAAAAATCATATTGCAACACTTTATACACGCTAATGCATAGACCAATCCTGTGAAAGGGGCTTAAGGCTGCTTTCACACGGATGCACTGCAATTTACCTGCAGGCTTGTACTGCTGTTGGTTACTTCTGGTGGTTACTGCTGGCGGGAAATGCTGGCTCCTCTGAGACACATCAATGCTGGAGTATGAGGAGCGGCGCTGGAGGAAGCATGCAGAGCCGATGCTTCCTGTATCTCTCCTCTCACAGGCGGAATGCATTTGATAACATTCTGCAGGTGACAGGGAGGAGCCAAAACTATACAGGAAGCATCGGCTCCGTTCTGACTCGGGGATATGCTGACAGCCGGGACATCGAGCGGCACTTCTGGGTATCAGGGAGCCGCAGCCCGAATGCGGGAGACTATCCCCACATGTCAAGGTTGTCTGCCTTGACAAAAGGGCACTTTTGGGCATCAAGGGGCAAAGGGGCAGGAGATCAAGCCCCCTTCCCCCCGTGACTGCCCATATTTCTAAGGACTGTAATGGTAGCTGCAAGAACATCCTGTCATTGCTCACAGCTGTTCCAACTTGCCTTTGCATGTTCCAGTTTCTTCTTAATAATATAAAAATAAAAAATAATTCGTTATTATAGGAGCTTTTATTGTAGGAGCTTTTCCTAATGGCTACATCAGGTGTTCAAACCCTAAGGCCACATGCACACTAAACATTTAGTCTTCGTGCGGCCAATCCCAGCATTTTAAGTGCGCTGGAAGGCATAGCTGCAGCCACACCGCTTGCAGCCTGTCAAAATCTGACAGGTTGAAGGCTACCTGCTTGACCGAGTGGTACTCTGTTTTAGGGCTGCAACGACACGTCGACTACGTCGACTACGAAAAATCATCGACGTGCGTGAAAGGCGTCGACGCGTCAACACGTGACGTTACACGCCCCCTGGCCGGCCGCAGCGCCGTTTTAAGCATTGCCGGCCGGGTGAAATCCCCCCCCCAGGCTCCATCCACACCGATGTCGGAGACAAGAGGATCATTAATACCTGAGGAGCTGTTCAGGGTGAGCGCTGACCGTCTCCAGCACCCCCGTACTCCGCCACAGCTTCTGCCGCAACACCTTCGCCATCCTCCCCGATCACCCAGGTACTCAGAGATGTCACATGTGCGGCGCTACACCGGATGTGTCCCCCTTCCGGCCAGAAACTCAAACCCCCACAATTGAGTTCCGCATAGCAATGGTTGCTTTCACTTTCTGGTATTCACATTTTCCATTCCCTGCTATAACAATTGAGTTCCGCATAGCAATGGTTGCTTCCACTTTCTGGTATTCACATTTTCCATTCCAATGCTATAAAATGGTTAGCCTCATTTGTTTTAAAAACCAAGTGGAAAAAGTTTACATTTTTTTTCGGGTTTGCTTTTGTTCGTATTAATAAAGTTGTGGTTGAAGTTTGAAACCAAGATGGCGGCTTGTACTGTACTGTAACGGCTTGTAATGGTCTGTACTAAGTGGGAGGGCTTACTGAGGGGTCTGCACTTGGAGGGGGGCTTACTAAGTGGTCTGTACTAGGTGGGAGGGCTTACTGAGGGGTCTGCACTGGGAGGGGGGCTTACTAAGTGGTCTGTACTAGGTGGAAGGGCTTACTGAGGGGTCTGCACTGGGAGGGGGGGCTTACTAAGTGGTCTGTACTAGGTAAAAGGGCTTACTGAGGGGTCTGTACTGGGAGGGGGGCTTACTAAGTGGTCTGTACTAGGTGGGAGGGCTTACTGTGGGGTCTGTACTGAGAGGGGGGCTTACTGAGGGGTCTGTATTAATTACAGAATTAATTAGCTAATCAAAAAAAACACTCAATTAAGCAAAAAAAAATAAAAATAAAAATAATCGTTGGATTAGTCGACTAATCGTAAAAATAATCGATAGATTCGCCGACAGACAAATTAATCGTTAGTTGCAGCCCTACTCTGTTTAGGGCCCTATGCATTCAGAGACAAATGCCTGGAATGCAGAATGCTTGTGTCCCTGAATGCATAGAGCCTTAAACGCCAGTACCAGTCTGTACAGGGTTCAGCTCTATCCAACCACAGCAGCTTTCAATCTGTCATAGACTTTGCCATGTTGCAGGCACAGGGCTGGAAGCTGCAGCTGTGACTATCAGCTGCACTAAAACACACATGGCCTAAATCAAAGATCTCTTCACTAGAGTCCCTGAGAGATGAAAATAAATTGTCAGGTGTATTAACTCTTTAGGACCTGCAAAAACTGAAAGATTTGATTGGATCAAGACTAGTATTCCAGCTCTGTGCCATTTTAATGGACAAGTAGCTTTCAGTGGCAAGGTTTCAGGTGCCACACATTTTGTTCTGGGTTAGCAAAAGGTAAACAATAACAACAATATTTCGGTCATGGCAGGTTCCCCTTTAAGGCTAGCATTTAGGGGGTTACCTTTGAGAGCTGTGTGATGGAAGTGTTTATGCTGTTTCACAGTTGAGGAAAATTTCAATTCAGATCAACATCATGTGGTTGTACTTTCAATGAAGCTGTCAAACCATCAAATGTCTGGTGTCATAACTGTTCTCAAATGCAGCATCATGGCAGTTGCAGATCAAACAGAGGCTAAGATGGCAGCTTCCTTGGCTGAAAGGAGGGTTTAGTTTTGCTTTAAACTAATAAACACTGGAATAAAAATAGAGGATGCTTTTTAATCGCTGCGCAAGCTGTTGGCGCTATGTAAATCCTGTATTATTATAATAATAATAGAGTGTGGTTAAAACAAAAACAAAAAAACGTCTGATGAAGGTGACATATAAGCTGCAGCGTGTTGTGTTTTTAAAGCAGGAGAGAAAGGAAAACCACAGCGACGTGCCAAATAAAAATAATCGGGTGTTGTGTTTTTGTTTTCTTTCTTCTCCGAGAGACAACACATGGGCAATGCAGATGGAAGTAGCCAACTGGTTCTTACTTTACATCTAATTAAAACCGAACGGTAGCTGCTGATTAGTTGTTCTGTTGCTTCACATTACACACTGCTCTAACACCGAAAATAAAACCATTCATTGGTGCGATCCATCCGCTTGGTCACTTCAGAGGCGCTCAGGAAGCTGCAGTGTCGGATGCTGGCTTTCTATCTTTCGGAAAAGGATGTTGGATGAGCAGATGGAATATGTATTGTTTATCTCCTCTGTGTCGCCTGTTTTTCAGCACTTTTGTCCCGTTTAGGATTTATTGACACCGGCAGCAAGCCAGCGTGGTTTTTGAGCGCTTCTTTCCAATGAGGGACAGATGGCACTTTTATAATGAGAGACGCAGTATGGTGCTAACCATTAGAGTGCATTGCATTAAACAGTTCTTATATTTTTTATTGTGATAATATCAGCAGGTGTCTTCAGTCCTGCATCAGTGTGGACGTACACGTTCCTGGGTATTGGTCAGCCCTGCTCAACAAATTGCAAGATACGCCATCTTGCAGGATATGCCATCAGTAAAACATTTTAAACCTGCCGAGGTAGTGCCTGAGATCTTCCAAAATAGTCACTCTGGCCCCGTTCATTGGCCTTAACAGTGATTTTCTTTTATGCATTATTTGTGTAATAGAATAACCTCAGTATAGACTGGGACAGCTGGAAAATATATAGAAATATATTGCAGGGGACACTGTATTTTGTGTTCGATCTCAAATGTCAACGTGTGCAAAAGACAAACCTCCTGAGAGCCAGTCTGTACTTACAGTATTAAAACTTGCTGATTCGACAAGATCCACAGGCAACATCAAACTCACCAAGAAGAAGAGTAGAATCCAATGTAGTTTATTCAGGCAGCAGGCTTGAGAGTGTCTTCTTAGAGTTAGAAAGACCTTTCTTTCTAAAATGTAAATGCAATAATACACTGCACCCTTACCTAAATAAATATGTCAAAAAGCAGCTTTCCAAAAACAGTAAGGCTCCATACACTTAGATGATGAGAGGCATAAAAACCCTACATTTTCTGTGCCGGAGAGCCACAGATCCCACATACAGTCTGCCATACAAGTGAACAGCCGTACTGTTATAAACGCTGATGCTTGTTTGCGCTGGGGTCAGGGCTCGAACTAGGCACCCGCCTAGGGCGCACTGCCGCCTAGGGGCACACTACTGTCTAGACTAGCCTAGCCAGGAGGGTGCAGGCTGGCCTCGATGGATCATTAAATGTCATCTTGCTGGGCCCGGTGGAAGCCGCGGCTGGCGCGGCTCTGCCGGAATAGTGCTGTGTCTTCTGTGTCTGTGACGGCCCTGAGACAGTGTGTGTGCATTGCTGCTGTGCAGGCCTCACGGTTCGTCCAGGCAGCGCTGTCCGTGCATAGATATGATTGGTGCTGGTGACGCCCCTCCCTGTAGCCTTGCTGGCACTGTGTACTTGTCTGTCGGGACACAGGTCAGAGATTCATAGCGTGACATCCCATAGAGCGCCGGAAGTAGGGCCGGCGCCACCACTAAGAGAACTAGGCAGCTGCACCTAGGGGGCGCAGCCACGGACCTATGGAGCTGCAGGACACCGCACGAGGGCCCCATGGTGGAAGGGCCCTGTCCAGGGACAGCAGGTGAGAGGAGTGGGACAGCGAAGGCGGCAATGTACGGGCAGGATCCTGGATAACACGCCGGCTTCAGCTACTCACTGAGCTACCGTCCCGACAGTGCAAGCGGGCAGCCAGTCCAGAAGACAGACACCATCTCTAGATCGGCCCCCCCTATCTCTCTCTGTCACCCCTCTCCCTTTCTGTCACCCCTTCGCTTTCAGACACCCCCCTCTCTCTGTCACCCCCTCCTCTCTCTTTATCACCCCCTGCTTTCTTTCAGTCACCCCCTCTCTTTCTGTCACCTCCCTCTCTCTGTCACCTCCTCTTTCTGTCACCCCCCTCTCTCTCGGTCACCCCCTCTCTCTGTCACCCCCCACTCTCTCTCTCTCTCTGTTACCCCTCTCTGTCACCCCCTGCTTTCTTTCAGTCATCTCTCTCTCTCTGTCACCCCCTCTCTGTCACCCCCTCTCTCTCTCTGTCACCCCCTCTTTCTGTCACCCCCCACTTTCTTTCAGTCATTCCTCTCTTTCTGTCACCCCCCCTCTCTCTGTCACCTTCCTTCCTCTCTCTCTTTCTGTCACCCCCTCTGTCTTTCTGTCACCCCCTCTCTCTGTCACCCTTCTCTCTTTCTGTCACCCTCTCTCTCTCTCTCTCTCTCTCTCTCTCTCTCACCCCCTGCTTTCCTTCCCCATTAAAAAATCCCATTTGCTCTGTGATCACTGTATTAAGGTTCCTGGTGATGTCGGTGCCAGAATGCCTACCCTACTTTCACAGTCCCCCTATAACTCACTGATCGCTGCCATTACAAGTATAAAAAACAAAAACGATATATGTACTGTCATTTGTAGACACTATAATTTTACCACAAACCAACAAATATACACTTTTTCAGTATTTTATTTTTTAACCAAGGACATGTAGCAGAATACATTTTGGCCTTATTTTTGAAGAATTTTGTTTTGTGATATGTTTGACAAAAAGTAAAAAATATTGTTTTTTTTTTTTTTTCCCAGAATTTTCAGTCTTTTTCGTTTATATCGCAAAAAATAAAAAACACAGTGGTGATCAAATACCACCAAAGGAAAGCTCCATTTATGTGAAAAAAATTATATAAATGTCATTTGTGTGTAGTGTTGCATGACTGCGCAATTGGCAGTTAAAACAGCGCAGCGCCATATAGCAAAAATGCTTTAACAAAAGAAAACTGGCTCCAATTTTTTTAGCTGGCTCCTAGATTCAAAGCAAATTTATCAAGCCCTGGTGTAAGTATCAGTGTATATCCGAGTATTGTAGCTAACTGTAATTTACTTCTTTGCCCAGCTTGTACGCACCACCTGCGGCAGCCTGGGCGGGGGAAAAGTGCCGAATTTTATGCTTGAGCATATTTTAATTCTTAAACTGTACGTATGGTCCAAGTGACAAAAAGAATAATTGGAATGAGTACAGAGGTACAGTACATCAGTACCCTTTACCCGTTCCTGCAAAGAGTTAAAATGCCACTAAACGCTCTGTGTCCAAACATATTTAATCCAGCTCCCAGTACTCAACTTTCTTTAACACATTGGAGAAAAACTTGTCCAAACCCAATATAATGTAAATGCCCCCCTGCATCACCTGGATGGATGGATCCTCTATCTCCATCACTTCTGCTGAGAGGTATCGGTCAGGTGTACCACTCTGATTGAACTACAATCCCCAGAAGTGATGTGTGCCACTCATCTCTACTGCACATGTGCAACTGTTCGTTTAACCCTCCTCCTTTAAAGTGGTTTTAAAAGGTGAAGGTTTGTTAGCTTAATGCATTCTTTGCATTGATCCCGTCTTGAGAGATTACATGTGAGTAGGCGCGATTAGTCACAGGAGCTGGCAGCATCCGATTGCTTTCAGTGGGGCTCCCTATCACAGGAACCTGGGATGGTGTTCTCTCATCTGACTGCAGGCAGGGTACACCCTAAAAGGACTAGCTGCAGTATTTTCTGCAGCTGATGTTTTCACAATTGCTGGCTTACAATGACTTGTTGTGCATTGTCTCTGCAGGAGGAAACCTTTTTTGAATCCATAGGTTTGCTTTAACATACTGTGTGCTAATATGCAAATCAACAGGTGTCTTAAACCGAGCAGCCAGGATTGTTTTGTATCCCAACATAATTCAAGCTGAAATATTATACACAGGAAGAAAAGCTCCTCCTGTATGTCCATACCAGAGTTTTTTTTTTTTTTTTGCTGCCGGCGCAGGTCTGGTCAGCAATGGCACACCAAGGAGAAACGTACATTTAAAATTCTTCCACGTGCGTGACATTTGGAGACATAGCGAACCCAGAAACGGGGAGTAAAAAAAAAAAAAAAGCAATTGTTTTCTTTGAAGTGGCCTTGATCTATAAGCATATTTACCACGTAACTCTGGCCTGCAACTGTCACTCTGCCTCTTTTTTGGAAGTGTGATGTGAGAAGTAAGCTGTGCAGGGAAAAGCTCAATCTCCCTTCCTCTGTCTAATCTCTCCTAATATGTTTCTTATGTTCCTGTCCGGGAAGAACAAAGGATCGTACCCCTGGCTGGCGATGGCCAGTTGGCTGCAGTCAGAAGATCAGGAGCGTTTCATCTTTTCCTGCTTCGAGTGCCAAACTGCATTCCGATTCTCCCTCCGCCGCACCCCCTTATGTTCGGAAGCTCAGAGGAAGAGAAGAGGGGAGCTGGCTACTGTAGCCCACAGAAAATTACTCTAATGAAAACTGGAAAAGCCTCTGAATATCTTGGCTGGTTTAATAAAAAAGGACAAAAAAGGGCATTTGTTCTGGGCCCATTTAAAAACTGATAGCTCATATCTCAGACCCAAGGATCTGAGGAGGCCAAGTACCTCTGTTTTCATTTTAAAGCATTGTTTTACTTCTGAAATACAGCACATTGTGAACAATATTTGTCTGTGCTGGATGCTGTGACACCTGCCCTCGGCAGCACAGTCATTCCTGATCTCCTGGAATTGTAGAATGGATGAATGTAGCAGGTAAAAGGTCACCACTATTTAGAGGCTCTGTAAAGGAATTCTGTATATTTTGCTTATAGGATAGAACAGTTGCTCACACGCTGCTTATATTCTTACTGAATGTGTAACCCTGAATTGTAATCTAGCTTTATTAGAGCCAGGACTAGGGTTTCTACCTCCCAGCAGGTTTTAGATTCTTTATTTAGATAAAAGCATAGTGTTTTACAGAGAACAGGTATACGTTTTTCAAAACACACTGTAAAGAAGAACACAAATTTATTATATCACAATTCAAAAATAAAACATTCCATTATACCTTTGTCAAAACAATCAGACATGGACTTGCTGTCATCTTACATGTGGAGGTGATAGACCACTTCTGTGCCACTTTACGTTTTCTGGCAAGTCTTCACTGATGTCTTTGAATACATTGAAGAGATTTCACCGTCCTAGGGACACCCTGTCATACGCTGACGTGCAGGATGTCACAACACAGGAAATGAGGATGAATCTCCCCAGTTGGAGGTCAGGCATAAAATTCTGACAGGACCCATCCCTAAAGTTTTGGGTTGAGTTGTCTTTAGTAGATTTTCTTGTTCAATGTATAATGATTTTGGGAGTTTATTAGAATCGCACTTGCATAACTGCTAAGTAACACCCCAAACTGCTATTTCAGTTTTTGGTAGATGGCAAAACGTTAAACCCCAGACCGTTTCTAATTCAGTGCTAAGTTCCGGAGTCTGAACACCTGCTATGTCTGGTATGAGGGGCTCCCAACATATCCACTAGATCTTTGATTTATTTTTTTGTGTGATGAAACGCTAGAAAACACTAAGGTGGTCAGGAATATTAAAAATTCCCTGGTGGACAGGAGGAGTCAGGAGTTATGACAAGATCTCACTGTTGAAATAAGGAAGGCCTATAGGAAGCCATGAGATGACTCGGCTGACCAGTCTCCACATACTTAAAAAAGAATTTCCAGTTATGGCCTTTCCTACATAGGTGCATTGGTCTAGCTTGAACCAGTGTAAGTTTGTTGTGTGCCATACCTGTGGGATCCACGTGGAACTGAAAGCACTATAGTAGGCACCACTATTAAGGTGATCTCTACTAGCTTCTGGATCCCATGCTGAGCGGCTGCCCTGTTGCATTGTGAACACATCAGGTTGCTCACTTGGCATGGGCACCATTCAAGTAATGCTTTGTATTTTCTGTAAAGCTTTCTCTGAGTTGAAGAGGCAGGGCGGTGATGTCACCTGTGACTCAACAGGTATAGCACATACATATAATATTGCCATAACTGGAATTTAAATATCACTTATGGATGGACTAACACGTTAAATCAACCCTATCAGGGGGTTTAAAAAAAATTACAACTGCATTACACTGTGAAGCGAAGGCAGGTAGCCCAATAGGATTAGTGTTGGGTGCTCTGCTACAGAGTGAAGTTTCTGAAAATGGGCGAATGGACAGGTAAATATAAAACTTGAGCACTGATGACTTTTTTTCTTTTAAATTTCTAACACGGAAAATCTAGGAAAAAAAGTTGATTACTGCGAAAGACATTTAAATATACACAAATGACTTTCTGTCCAGTAATGTGCAAAGTAATCCTGCCAACTACCACTTCTGTGCAGATAATAAAAACAAAAATCATTAGTGCCGAATCAGACACAAAACCCTGAGGGGCAGACACCATCTGAATCCTCTGAATGGGGACTTTGACCTGTTCTAATTGCTACTTGTACCAGTGTGTTGGGATCCCTTAAGGGAGAGTCTTGCTCTTTTGTTACTGGATAACAGTGAGTTTAACTTCTAAATAGACGCCAAGGCAGAAAAATGTGGCCCCTAAGTAGGTGGGGCCAAGTGAATGTAAACGCAACATTTAGCTTCCCATGTTCCATTTGCCAGCGAGGACCCAACTTCACTAATATGAACCCCCCCCCTCACTCCCAGAGGAAGTCAATATACAATATGTCCCCAAAATATATACAGTATAAACACCATCATCTTCTGTCCCTCCTCTGGAGGATCCAGAGGTCTACTTTACTTAAGTTTTCCAGGTATAGACCACATCATGAAATAAAGGGATCCCAGTCCAGCAGTTTCCTCCGCAATGTCTTTGACTAATAACTGAAATTCAGAAATCTGTCCAATACAGAACATAGTCAGCCACATGTTTCCAGTCATAATACAGCTGCTTTTGCCTCTTACCATGTCCTGGGGGTTCCTTGCAGCTATTGTTTCCCTGGCTGAGCCCAAAGAGAATAAGGTGGGTATTCAGGTCGATCCTCAGTTTAGGAAATCCCTCCTCCTTTGCAGCCTACATAAAATGCCCCAGGCTTCCTACAGGGCCCAACTCTACTCTTCCCGCCTCTGTACCAAAACTCCAACCAAAGCCACTCCCCAACCCTATATGTATCCTCTCTTTCTATAGAAAAGGGAGCCCTCTAGTGGCCACATGAGAAATTACATAAAAGCCACTGAACTCCTTTCTACACACACAGTGAGCGGGGTGCTATTAAAATGGATCAGTAAAAGAACTGTATGTTCTAACGGAAAGCTAGAGTCACCTAGAAGGGACAGGCTAGGAGTAATCTCTGTGGAAGAGAGAAAGTGAGCACTGGGATTTTCTGATTAATTTGAAAAATAGAAAAACCTTGGTAAACTGCTGTGTTAGGAAAAAGTGTGTTTCATGTTGAAATTAGTTATGTTGAAATTCGTTTGGAGTAAAGTTCAAAGTGTCACTAAATGATACTTGTAAAATCACTAATTTACTCCAGCATACAGTTATACAGTACAGTATAACTATAGCTTTTCATAAACTGTGCCAAAACCTCTCACTTACCGTTTTATTTGCAATATAATTTACATCTGCACGCTCCCAAGAGGCTGTGATCCCTTTTCTTCCTGCTCATGGATGCGCATAGTGGTCATGTGCACAGCTCCACTGGTCATGTGCATAGTAGTCATGTGCACAGCTCCACTTAAACTATTAATCCCGGGTGTCTTTTTACCTGATGATTAAACTGCGCATGCATTACCAATTTGTTTACCTTTAGGTGGTTCTTGTCACAAGCAAATTAGTTTTGGGACCACCATCATCCTTCTGCCACCGTTATGCTGTAGCCAGTGTGCAGAGTTTTTCTAAATGGGAGTTTTCACTGCTTTTATGAGCTGGCACTGGATTGGTCAGCAAGTATTGCTGGAGTTCTTATCAGGAATGAGCAAGTGGCGGAGAGTTCCTACATACAGTGGGTTTGTACGTATAAAGTGAGATTAGCCACCTTCATAAAGGAAATTGGGGAGGACCAGATTTCTTATTTTACAAGATGTGGTGGGTCAGAAGCAGAAATTTCGAGCAACACAGATAACTTCCAATAAAGGTATGTAATTCTATTTGTTTATTCCTTGTATTTAATGTCGCTTTAGGTTTCTTCAACTGAACTCAACAATATATTCCTGTGTGTGGGCTGTAGAATGAAGAGGAAGGTGGTTTGCTTGGTGTCTGCCTTGTCCTAGGAAAAGGGATAAGCAAGTGCCATGGGCGCTACCTGGATTGCTTGGGACTTGGGATACATGTGATGTAAGTGGGGTGAATCATAACAAGCCAGCCTATGGACTCTGTGTGGCTTATATTGGAGCAAGGATATCCCCTCCAGAGGCTGTGTCTGTGTTAATAGTGAATTTATGTGGTTTCTGACCACTTGTAACTCAGTCCTGAAGTCATTAAGAGTGTGACTGACAGCTTTGACCCAATGGGTGAAGTGGGCCCATTGATGTCTCCCAGATAAGCAGTGTTGATGGTGTCTGCGTGTGGCACAACAACGCCTCTCTCTACTGGTTTAAATTTGACAAAGCCATCCTTTGCAGGTTTAGGAAATGCTCTGAAGATCTGGTGTTCTGAGGGCTGCGTATTGGGTGCTTTCTAATGTCTCTGAGCAACCTAAATAGCATCTAGAGCAGTAGTGTTATGTCAGACTTATTAGAGAGATTTAGAGGTGTATCTACAAGGCTGGCAGATATTGCAGATACTGGAGTGTTTCCTCACCGCACCCAGGGACACATCAACAGAAAACCCACTGTTGATGAGTTCCTGTGAAGTTTATTTTGTCATATTGCCTTTGTAATGGCTTATGTTAAAGTAAGCATATGCTCTTTCAGCATTCTTATCTGTATGTTACATTTCTTAAAATAGTGTTAAAAGAAAAAAAAAAAGAAAACCCACTGTTGGGAGAAAGTGGAGACTTCAGAACGCAGAACTATGTTTAATTCTTAGTACATATTTCAGTTTGTGAGGCATGAAGGGCTTCGCTCCTCTGTAGTGAATTCCTATGGAATCCATATTCTGCAGTCTCATACATGGCACTAGCTGTGTACGCTCTCTGTCTGACGCCCTCTATAATCTGGGCACATGGAGGCGGTGCTCGCTGTACAAGTGGTTGGCAGAAAGTCAAACTGCAACCGATCCTTATCTTGGCAGGGTTTGCAAACAGTTTAATGAATAACGCTTTTGTTGGCATTACTCAAACATGTCATAAATTGCTGGAGTAACTCTTTCATTCCTGAATAGCTGTACCCATGTTGACCACTTGTCCTTTAATGGCTAACATGTATGAATTTTAGGTAATTTGTGGCATGAGTGTACAGGGATCTCACTGACCCCAGACTCTGCATAGAAAACATATGACACGTGTGTATCCAGTTGTTTGGTAATTTGATCCTTTTGATATACTGATCAACTCTACAAAAGAATAAATTGTGTGGGAGCATTCACTTGCTTTCAGCTGGTATTTTTAGACTGGATTAGAAGGAAAATGACTGGACAGGATGAAAAAGTTTATTGTACCGGTAGTTTAGGATGACTGATATATCAGGATTTATTTAATTTGAACTTTTCTAGAATTTGCAGAAAAACTATCATATTTTATTCATAATTATGATTGTAATTTAGAGTTGAAAACTACCTCAAATTTTTCTGACCTCTTTAAAACAACAATAATATAATGGAAGTAAACTTCCATCTCTGATTTGTACCTATTGGTAAGCCTATAATAAATACCTCTAAAATGTGGCCGGTTTAGGAGATATTTACTATATATGCAACCGATGACGTCCTCGGCATATGCGCTCTGAAGGCACGGCCACCCGGGCGCTTCCTTCAGAGCTCTGTGCCATAAATGGTGGCTCCCTTCCACATACGTGGGAGTGACATCATCGCGGCTTCGGCCAGTCACACAGCCAGAGTCCGTAGCCCTGGAAGGAAGACGGGTGAAGATGGAAGCGGCCTCCAGCAGTGTCATCGCATTGATGGAGTGCTTCGTTTTCAGGTAAGTTTCACATAATATGCTAGTATGCGATGCATACTAGCACATTATGCCTTTTCCTTGCAGGTAAGAAAAAGAAAAACTCGCCCAGTGCTTTACAACTGCTTTGGAACCATGACACAAAGTACTGTGTGGCTGCTTCTTTATCTATGAAAGTGTATGGACAGTTCAGGCTGTGGAATGATCGAAAGCTGTGGGAAAGTCTTAGAAAATAATTTCTAGTTGAGGATATTCAGAATATTGCATGCCCTCTAGATATCCTGTCACAATCTCAGAAACAAGCCTATTGATGGCCATATGAAGTACGAAGTCGAGTGCCCTCTGATAGCTGCAATTCTTTATATGAAATTTGATCAGGAAAATATGCAACAGCAAACATACAAAGTATTATTCCTGCCAAACAATAATTGTCAGAAGAATGTTGTGTTCGGATTTTTGCACAAAGAAACCGTTTTAAAAGTACAGTTTGTAGAACAACTATTTGGTGACCTAAGTAGGTCCTCAATGATTATGTACCGTACTAAAATCCTGCAATTCCTTTTGAACCTTTTTCTCCATCATTCTTTACAGCCTGACTGAGGCGTTTGCAGGACAAAAAGGTGAAGATTTGTTTAGGAAGTTTGTGGAGCTTCTAGATGGAAAATGTGGACATGGAAAGCCTGCATTTGTAATATAATTGATATGATGCAGAGAAGGAATTATCTTGTTGAACTTTTTTACCCTATGACTCAGTGATTTTGAAGTCTCTCTTTTTTTGTGGTTTCCCCCTTTGTTTTTATACATATTCCTGTATTACATGAAACATTTGGTGACCCC
This sequence comes from Pelophylax lessonae, assembly GCF_965119305.1. Lineage (NCBI taxonomy): Eukaryota > Metazoa > Chordata > Amphibia > Anura > Ranidae > Pelophylax > Pelophylax lessonae. The sequence continues at coordinate 179,587,642 of NC_138774.1, read as the reverse complement.
TGCTATTAGAGGAGAGCAGACGAGACATTATTATATTGTTAGTCAGGGATGACTCCAGTACTCAGGTGTCTCCAGTGCCAGGCTGGCTGCACACACTTAACACCATCATGTTTGTTTTGGCATCTCTGGACTATTCCAGCCATCTGAGGCAGAATTCATATCAGGTTAGGATGAGCGTGGGTCAGCCAGAGGCCGGTTCCTCCTGTGGAGTCAGCTGGACGAATCCACTTCTCACTTCAGAGTAAAGCCAAGTCTGCGTGTCCCAGGATTCCCAGAATGTGATGAGAGATGCAAGATTGACTGACTGGTTTTCTTTCCATTTAAAAATAGACTAATTTAGCAGCAGATCATATCATACTAAATGCAAGATTATTATATTTGGGTTTTTGCCTTTCTCTGGATCATCTGTGGGTATAGGGTTGTGTATATGGAGGTTTTCTATTTGCCTATTTTTTCTGTTGGTTGAAGTAAGTGAACTTGTCTTTTATCAACCTATGTAACTGTCTTTATTGATTCACAATTGACTGACTACAATTTGCATTAGAGTCCTGAGAGCGGTTTAGCCCCCGTTCACATGCAAGCAACGCTACTTCGCACCGCGACCACCGAGGTCGCGGTGCGAGCAGCGCGCCGCGACCTCGGAGCGGCCACCACGGACTTCATAACATTGAAGTCTATGGCGGTCGCCTCCTGGTCGCCCCAAAGAAGCTCCGGACCCTTTTTCTAAGTCGGAGCGACTTGTGTCGCTCCTATTAGAACGGGTCCGCAGCTTCCCTATGGGAGGCGACCTGTGAGGCGACCAGGTCGCCTCACAGGTCGCCTTAGTGTGAACGGGGGCTTAAAGCCCCCTTCTAAGGAGATAAAAAAGGTCTCTGTTGCATTCAATTACAAAAATATGGAAGCAAGAAACCAATACTGAGGTTTGTCAGCTAGTGTGTGCACACATTCATACAGCCTGGAGAGCGGCATTGTATGTGTTCATTATGGTCACTTTTTTCTCCAAAAAATGTTTTATTGCAACCAGAGTACTCAAGTCTTTCCTGGTGTTTACAGCACACAGTTTTCAGTAACTATACATATTAGCATGAGAAAAAATTAAACGGCGAAAGGACAAAACAAAAAGGAGGTCCAGTACCTCTTATGACTAAGGCTCCATGTACACAGGACGTTGTTAAAAGTCCCTTTGAATGCTGGAATTTTTAGGACGTTTGAAACGTCCGTTCGGTCGCGTTCATACCCGCGTTTAGCGGGCGTTTAGCGGCGTTTGCTGGCGTTTGCGTTTAGAATCGCTCCTAGAGGTCAAAAAAATGATTCCCCTTTAAAATGGAAAAACACGAACGCTAAACGTGGGTCATCGCGTTTGTGCGTTTGAAACGCCGGGAAACACACGTTCGAACGCAAATAATTGCGTTCTAAAAACAGTCCCTGAACGCAACTGCCTGCAAATGACTGTAAACGACCTGGTGTACATGGACAGATAAGATAAAATGTAGATGAGTTCAGGGGCTTCTGAAAAAAACGCCCAACTGTTCCTAAACGGCCATTTCTAGCGTCCCATGTACATGGAGCCTAACTGTAATCGGTGGTCAGGTATCCACCCTATTGTGCTTTTGCAATATAATTTAGTCCCCTGGGACTGCAGGTAAATGTCTATGGATGGATGTACCTCAAATGGGATCGGCCTATCCTCAGTGGTTTCTGTTACACAGCCAATGAGGGGTCATTCAAGGATGGTGCACCTGACATTATTACATATATATCTTCTTTGTATGGTTACTGACCTAAAATGTGGTCTAAAAGTCTGAGACTGTCGGTGCATAAACCTGAGGTTTGGGGAGGTGGAATGCCAACTTAGGTTAGGTTCACATATATGTGTTTATTAGTGCATTTGCAGATCCACAGAAATGCACTACAATCAATTTAAACATATTTCCTATGGGTTCTGTTCACATCTATGCAGTTTCCTGCAATGCATTTTTAAGAAAGGTGGAAGGACTTTTTTACATGCAGCACTGCGCATTTTTGGCCCCATAGACTTCAATAAAATTGCATCAAAAACACATACACGTGTGTTTTTTTTTTTTTTTGGTGCATTTTTCTGCATAACAGCAGACAGCTCCTCTTAACGGCATCAGCACTTCCCAAAGAATGCAGAATGCATCTAAAACAAGCATAAAAAAATGCATAAAGTGCAGGAAAATGCACCACAAAAATGCATCAACTGCATATGCATAGATGTGAGCCTAACCTTAGACCCCCTCATGAGCAGCATCAGGAATGGTAAAAATAGGTGCCTATAAGAAACAAAGTAGATGAAGGGAGAACATTGGTTGGAGGTTGAGGTAAGTACAGTCACTTTTACCATGAATTTCATATTTTTACTTGCTTGCTATTCCATATTGTGATTATTGTGTTTCGTACACAGGAAATGCTCTTTCTAGTGATCATTCTCTATAATGAATGAATAGTATTCCTGCTGAGTGACAACTCAGATCAGCTCATTTGGCCTTGTAAATTATCTAGTTTTTATTCAATCTAGACATGACAGATTTTTGTTGAGAGAGGAACAGTAAAACAGCAAATCACTAGGAAGCAGAACATGTAAATGTAATGCACATATATTTACATCTAACAAAGCCCTTTGTTAGAAAACAGAACAGAAAATTATTTTGCTGAAAGTGTTTTTTTTTCTTTTGAGGTTGATCATATTGTTTGCATCTTCACTCCCATTGTGTTCATGAAGCGAATATGTGCTCTTATCATTAGGAGACACTTTGGGGATTATTCCTAAAGGACAGTGAGCATATTTGAAGTGCAGTAACTGGTAGAAGCTCAAGATGTTATTTTTTTTTTATTTTTTTATTTCTGATGTTCCTCCAACGTGTGTGCTGAGAGTTGCAGCGGTTTGTGCACCATTGTTGCGGTTTGCGTTTCCCTTTCATTATGTGTCTTCATGTTCAGTTAATGGACTTTTAATACACCACCACCTGTTCATAGGAAATAGTGGGCAGACGAGTTAAACGTCTTCCTGGAACATAATATCTCTGTGATATGTCATCCGTGTGTCATTGTTCAGCCCATAGTTCATTACCCGGGTACAATGGGGCTCAGCTGGGCACAACACGCTCAGACGGTGGGCACAATAGGCTGCATGAATAATGAGATGAGGTGCTATTGTAAAGGATGATGATTGTGTGGTGCGCACAGGCCCCAGAGGCAGTCGGCTGAGTGCGCTTATATCACTGTAATGGTCAGCCATGACTAGTGAATGAAAATTGCTATCAACATATGTCAGAGTCCAACCCAGATGGTCAGAGGAGGTGTGGAATGTTTATTATTCAGGTTTATTAAGCAACTTCTGATGCATGACGTTTCAGTGGACAAACATCGGCGTTTCAGCTTATTAAAGGTCATGAGAGCCCTTTAACTCTTATCTGCACCAGTTTATCCCAAAAATGCCTTCCATCTCTTCTTAATAATTTAGTTTTTTTTTTTTTGTATATGGAATACATACATTGGGGAAAATTAATTTTCTTTCATTTGACGGACACAGCTCCTTATCTTCTTATCCATTGGGTTATACCTACAAGAGTTGGACACTAGGTAGAAAAAGAATTTGACTACTCCTATGGGCAGTCCCAGGAGGTATACTCCCCCTCTCTGCTATAGGTACTCAGTTTTTTTTCTGCCTTGTCAGGCGTAAGGACCTAGTTCCTTGCTGGAATCTCTGTTCCTGGCAATTTTTTCTTTTAGATGATAGATTTTTTTTTCTTCTCCTGGTGTTTTTCTGCGAGATCTACATTCAACTGCCGAACTGGGCGACGGGCTGGATAATCTAGATCCAGTGGTCACCCCAGTCTGGCAAGCGGGAGCAGACCTCAGCTCCGCGCTAGGTCGGCCATGACATAGCCCCACCAGATGAGGGCTGACCTGCGAGGTAAATGCCTTGCGAAGTTGTATACGACAGAGTCCCAGCCTGCGTCACAGCATTCCTGGCCGACAGCCCCCCATTTTGATGGCAAGGAGGTTCTGTCTGGAGTGGTGTCCGCCAGGTTCCTGGTATGGTGAGTAGCTATCCCCTCTCTCCCCCTGGAGGGTTTGGGGTGGACGCAGGCCCCTCCCTGGGACGGTCAGACCCCCGGGTTCCCATCCTTCCCGTTAGGCCCTCCCCTTGAGTTTAATGGTCCTGTGGGTCATCTATCACCCCCTCTCTGTCCCCCCATCCCCAATCCACTTATACTGGGGTCGTATGGTGGTCCAGGCGCCTCCTTGGCCTGGGGCGGGGTGCTGTACTGGCGGGGTGGGGTGTTCCACTGGTGACCGGGCAATTGGCTGTGTGTGTGTGGGGGGGGGGCGGCGTTGTGCAAGCCACACCCACCCTTTTTTCTTTGTGTCTTGCCTAGGCCTAGGGATCCCTCCTGGGGCCGCCATTTTGTTGTAGCCTATTTACTGTATAGGCTGGCGGCCATGTTTGTGTAGCTGCAGCGGCCATTTTGCGTTAGTCCACCTTTGAAATGAATGGCAACCATTACTGTGGAGCCTTCTGGGTGGCCAGTTTAGCTGTGGGAGCCCCTCCTTGTCCCCTGGTGCTGACTTCTGGTCCTCTTTCATTCCTGCACACTGCACGTATTGTGCTTTAATCCTGGTGCTGCCGGTGACTGTCTGGTGGGGTGTTCTCACTTTCTCTGCTGAAGGACCGGGGGGGGGGGTGCTCTGTGGCTGGCGATTGTCTGGTGTTACCAGCATGGCGGGGGTGTCCCTTGGCAGTGTCTTTTTTCACTTCTGTGGGGGTACACTTATTCCTCATGGAGTCCATGGAACACTTCCCCACCTGACCCCCTCTTGGAGCCTGTGGGGCCCTCCGGGTCCCTACCATCTATTGATGCACTGATGGCGGTCCTGGAGTCCTTCGTGTCCTGGGTGGAGGTGGCTTTTGGGCAGCAGGGTAGTAAAAAGTGCCCCCCCCCCACTTTTCCTACTTTATCTGTCTCCTCAGATTCTGAATCTGATTTGGCCGCTGCGGCCGGGACCCACCCTGAGGTATCTGCGGCCTCGCACCCTGAGTTCTCAGATAGTAAGGATGATTCCCCAACTCCTGTAGCCACGCATGAAAAGGCGCTGGTGGACGCACTGATTGTATCTGTGCGGGAGACTTTAAAAATGGAGGACGCAGCTGAAGCTGCGGTGGAGGCATCGGTTCCTTTTGGCACTCACAAGTAGCAGGTTGAATAAGGCAACCATGATTCTGTTGAAGAATCTCTGGCTTTTAAGGATCCAGCTGACAGAAAGGCGCGGAGGCTGTGGCCCGCAGTATATTCGCTGTGGCTGGCTCGGCACTCAGACCGGTCTTCACCATTGCCCTGGTGTCACAAACTCTGACCAAATGGGCTAAGTTTTACGCTGTGATCTGGAGGGTGAGCATCTCCCCCCTGCCTTTGCAGAGCTGGCAAACCAGTGTAAAGCCTCTTTGGATGTGGCACCCCTGATTTCTAGACTGTCTGTTTTGGCAGTGGTCCTTAGGCATGTTTTATGGCTTAAATGTCGGTCTGTAATTCTTCAGAACCTTCTTCCCTCAGACATAACACTGAAGGTGGGTCGTGGATGGGTCTTCCAGCATGACAGTGACCCAAAACATACCGCCAAGGCAACAAAGGATTGGTTCAAGAAGAAGCACCTTAAGGTCATGGAGTGGCCTAACCAGTCCCAAGACCTTAATCCTATAGAAAATTATATATAGGGAGCTGAAACTTTGAGTTGCAAAGAGACAGCCAAGAAACTTTAAGGATTTAGAGAAGATCTGTGAAGAAGAGTGGACAAAAATCCCTCCAGAGATGTGTGCAAATCTGGTCACCAACTATGAGAAATGTCTTGCCTCTGTGCTTGCCAACAAGGGTTTCTCCATCAAGTACGAAGTCATGTTTTGCTTGGGGATCAAATAATTATTTTACTCACTGAACTGCAACTTAATTTATCGCATTTGTTTTATGTGTTTTTTTTTCTGGGTTTTTGGTTAATAATCTGTCTCTATCATTTAAAACACGCTTATGATAAAAATGATAGACCCTTCTTTGTAAGCGGGCAAACTTACAAAATTTGCAGGGGACCAAATAATTATTTTCCCCACTGTATATTCTGTTCTGATATATTTTTTTGACACATTTTACCTGCTATATTGACTGAACAGTCAATTTGTATATGTAGTTGATAGAATTTCAGTGTGTCCTGAGCCAGGGATTCTCCAGACCATCATCCAAATTGTTTTGGCTGCTGTGAACTATTCTAGCTGGTAATATTAGGTTGAATGTGGTCACACAGAAGGTGGCTCAGTTCTGTTTACGTTCATAAATGCCAGGTCTGTGAGTTCTCACACACCTATACAGAAACTGTACTATTGGGCATTTTTACATTGTGACCTATTGCAGTATTGTATGAGGCTCACATGTAACTGCTTCTATTTGGGGTTTCTATATGGGTGGGTGTGCTGAACAGACATTTTTATATACATTTTTATAAAGCAAAATCTCTTCTCCAATTAGGCAGTCTTCCTTTATGATGATTTGCTGAAAGGTTTCAATATTTATTCATAGTAGGGCTGAAACGAACAATTATTTTCATAATCAATTAGTTGGCCTATTATCGTTTCGATTAATCGGATAATAACCTTAAAAACAGTGTGGTGTATAATTAAGTTAATATGTAAAGTTTAAAAAAGGCAATTTTATTCTTAAATATCTATATGCAGTGGTAAATATAAATAACCAACTACAGCATATGGCTAGGGAGAAAAATCTCTAATCCACTCTGAGAATAACAGACAGAAGAGATATACTGTATATATTATTAGACTAATATTATTAGACTAATATACTATATATTATATATTATCATATTATCATCAGACTCTAAGCCCCGGTTCACACTTGTGCGAGTGCGGGGTTCGCATGTAATGTCGGAGCGCACTGCTCCTTCATTACATGCGATCGGCTGTGCGGTGGGAGTTTAGCCATACACTTTGTATGGCTAAATTCGCACCGCAGCCGCAGCAAACACGCACAGGACCCTTTTTGGAAGCCGCATCAGGATCGGATCGCACAGCGGTTCACACTTGTGCGATCCGATCCTGTGCGAACTGCACGATCGCACTGCGATATGCGATCAAACTGGGGGTGTCGTTAAGATTACATTGACACCCCCAGCGTATCGCATATGGCAGTGTGAACTGCCGGGGGTGCGTGTGCGATGCGGGAACAGGCTGCGGATTCGCAGCCTTCCCGCATCGCATAAGTGTGAACCGGACCTAAGAGATCACATTTTTTATTTAAAGAAAAAAAATTACCGGGGTTTTGCTGATTTTCAGACATAACTGTAATATATTATGTATGACAGACTCGCTTGTCATAGGCAGTTGGCTTGATAAAAGCTACCTGCACCTGCTGTCGCTTATGCTGGCCATACAAAAACAATGTCTTCCTTCAAAAAAATTTTCATTTTAAGAACGTTCGTTGGATTTTCTAATCCTTAGTGGGGTCAAATTGACGTTCATTTCTGACCACAGTGACGGGAAACTTCAAAGGGGCAGAATAGAAAACTTCTTGGTCAAAGGAATTTTCAGACCGTGTATGTGGTTTTCGTTCAGAAATTACATTCATTTTAAAACTGAAAGTTAAAAGCAAGTGAAATTTTTAAACAACATTCTTTCATTCAGCAAACGTACAAATATTTTTAGTATGAAAATTCTCACGCGAAAATCGTTATGTTTATGGCCAGCATAAGGCTCAGTTACCCCTGTGCAGTTTGCTGTCATCTGTTTCTGCAGTGCTTTTAGCTGTGCATTTTGCACACGTGATTTTGCTGCCAATTTGTTGTTAGGCAAAATAAAAAAACACAACAAACAACAAAAAGGTTATACTTACAGGCTCTGTGCAATGGTTTTGCACAGAGCAGCCCTGATTCTCCTCTTCTTCTCCCACTGATGCTTCTGGCTCCTCCTGCCTTTTGAGGGCCCCAATAGCAAGTGGCAAAGTATAGTATAGAGTGCCCTTATAGCAAGGTAAAAACTTTTGCCTTTAAGACTACTCACTTCCTGCCCAGGACTACATGTCCCATGATGCATTGCTCCTCACACATTCATTGGTTCTCGGGCACTTACTGACGTATGGATGGTGTACTGAGTTGTATGTGTGCTGCACAGTGTCTTCTGACGGGTATGGACGTTGTACTGAGCTGTATATGTGCTTCACTGTATTTCCAGATATGTAAACAAACAATGCATTCTGTGTGCAGGCCAACTAATCGGCTGACCAAATAATTATGAAAATAGTTAACAACTATTTTCATAATCGATTAGTTGTTGATTAGTTGTTTCGGTCCTAACTCATAGGCGATGTTACCACTTCAGTATAAACAAACCTATAATTTCTGCCTGGAGGTCTGTCCACAAACAAAACTGAAATTTTTTGAATAATAAGGGTGTTTAAAAGAAAGGCCTCATGAACACAGGGCATTTTACAGTTGCTTTTAGTAGCGTCGGACGTTTTTTTTTTTTTCTTTGTGCAGCTTAAAAAGTCCCCTCCATGCTATTCTATGGCCTCATGCACACAACTTGCTAGAGCCTTCAGCTGGGTTCCTAACATTCTAAATGGCCACAAAATCATTACAGTTTCATGAACAAATGGCTACTGTGCATTCTTAGGAAATTAGATTATACCGTAAAAATGAGTGAAACGTGTTTAGTGGTGGTCTTCTCCTCTTGTGTGTTTTTTATACTTTTAAAAGTTCTTGATTACTTAATTTTGTTTTTTTTAAAAGAAACTGAAATTGAAGTGACAAATCAGAGAACTTAAAATTTTGAAGTGGGGGAAAAAACTCCTGTGATTAGTACTATTGTTACATGTTGATATGTTTTTATACCCGAAATATATTCAATCCTGAACTCCATCGAGCCCTTTTTATATGCAGTTTATGCTACGCCCCACACCACCAAATCATTGTCTGAGTCTATTAAGTGATACTAAACACACACTGTTTAATTTACACTGTTCCTTCTAATTCCGTATGGGGATGACGGCACTGTAATTAATTAAAACAACCCCTCTAAGTATCTTTTTCCTAATCTCCTATACAGCTGTCACATGACCCAGCTCTATCCCAGCCTGTCTGCAGGGAAACATAAGCAGGAGCCACTAGTTCTCTGCTGCTGGTCACATGTTAGAGTACAGAGTTTAAAAAAAAAAAAAGACTGTTTCAAATTGGCATACAATTATATATTTCTCTTTCGTTCAATGACGGACACAGCTCCTGATCTTCATAACCATTGGTTTATACTGCCCTCTACAGGAGTGAGACACTAGGCAGAAAAAGAATATCTGGCTACGCCTATAGGCAGTCCCAGGGGGTATACTCCATTTTCCTGCTACAGGTACTCAGTTTTTTTCTGTCTAGTCAGGAGTAAAGACCTAGTTCTTTGCTGGGATCTCTGGTCCTGGCTAATTTTTTTTAGATAAAAAATGTTTACTCCTGTTTTTTTTCTGTGAGATATACAATCAACTGCCGGACTGGGCAACGGGCTGGATAATCTAGATCCAGTGGTCACCCCAGTCCGACCAGTGAGCGAGTGCAGACCTCGGCTCCGCACTAGGTCGGTCGTGACATAGTCCCACTAGACTGGGGCTTGTCTACGAGTTGCAGCGTTCCTCCTGGCCGACAGTCCCCCCATTTTGATAGCGAGGGGTTCTGTCTGGAGTGGTGCCCGCTTGTTTCCTGGTATGGTGAGTAGCTGTCCCCCCTCTCCTCCTGGAGGGTTTTGGGATGGACATGGGCCCCTCCTTGGGGCGGTCAGATCCTTTCCTTCAGGCACCCCTCCTTTATCTGTCCCGCTATCCCCCCTCCACCTATGCTGGGGCTGTGTGGGTGGTCTGGTCCACATCCTGGGGTGAGGCAGGGCGCTGTGCTGGTGATAGGGGATGGGGGGAGGGGGGTGTGCCACCAGCGACTGGATGATTGGCTGTGCAGGGGGGGTTGTACCTGGTTGTGGCTCCTACCAGGGCCCCCTGGTCATGCCTGGGTGTGTCCTTGAGACCCTCCTGGGTCCTTGGCAGCCTTGTGGTGCCGCCATTTTACTGTAGCCTGTGTGTCCTTTAAGTATCCGGCTGACAGGAAGGCAAAGGCTGTGGCCAGCAATATGTACACTCTGGCTGGTTCGGCACTGAGCCCGGTATTCACCATTGTCCCAGTGTCACAAACTCTGACCGAGTGGGCTAAGCTTTTACGCCGTGACCTAGAACAACTCCACCTGCCTTTGCTGAGCTGGGGGACCAGCTGGTCCAGGGGCTGCAGTTTATCTGTGATGCCTCTTTGGATTCGGCTCCCCTAGTGGCTCGTCTCTCTGTTTCGGCATGGTTTTTCGGTGTGTCTTTTGGCTTAAATGCTAGCCTGTGGATCAGACTTTTAAAATGGCCTTGACTGATCTCCCCTTTCAAGGGGATCGCCTGATTGGGGCTACCCTGGATGAACCTCATTGTAGAGGTGAGCTCTCCTTCTTGGCTCATAAGAGGTTTTTTCGTCCCTCAGGGTCAACTGACAAGGGCTCAAAGCCTTTATGGGCCTCTTCTGGAGGATCCAAACGAACCTGGTCTAGCAACCCAAGAGCAGGCTTCCCCAGACCCGCAGACAAGGCTCCTTCAGCATGAAGGTGCGCCCTAACCCGTATTGGGGGTGGCGGGAACATCTTTGCTGGTTTCCAGACCCGTTGACTTCCCTGGTACAAGACAAGTGGGTCCACTAAGTTATTCGGTCCGGCTACACGATCGAGTTTCGCTCTTGTCCTCTGGCAAGGTTCTTTCCTTCCAACTTGCGCCTGTCCCTGGACCGCTTACAGGGTCTGTTTGGGGCTGTACAGGACCTGTTGCTTCAAGGGGTGATTGCCCCGGTTCCGACTTCAGAACGTTTTCAGGGTTTTTACTTAAACCTGTTTACAGTTCCCAGGAAGGAAGGCAAGGTGCGTCCAATCCTGGACCACAAGGCACTGAACTGCATTCTGCGGGTGCAGAAGTTCAGGATGGAGTCCATTCACACCGTGGTGCCATCTCTGCATCAGGGGGATTTTCTTGCCTCTGTCGACATCAAGGATGCTTACCTTCAAATTCCAATATGTGTCGGTCACCAGCGAATCCTCCGCTTTGCCGTAGGAGAGGAGCATTATCATTTTGTGGCGATACCCTTTGGTCTCGCCTCTGCTCCTCAGGTCTTCACAAAAGTGTTAGCCCGGTGCTAGCGTTGTTACGCCAAGGGGGGATCGCGGTACTGGGCTACTTGGACAACCTCCTTCTGCGAGCGGAGTCCCCTACTGCTCTGGTGGAAAACCTGGAAATCACCATAATAACTCTGAGGGAGTTCAGCTGGATTCTGAATTTTCAGAAGTCTGCTTTGGTTCTGTCCACAAAGCTATCTGGACTATCTGGGTCTAACTCTGGACTCTGTCTTAGTCAGAGTGCTCCTTCCCCTGGACAAACTCCAGAAATTGCAGGCTGCAATTCATCTCCTGCTGTCCAGCAGATGGTCATCCCTCTGGACTTGTATGCTGGTGCTGGGCCTAATGGTGTCTACCTTTTTGAGGTGGTTCCATTTGCACAGTTCCATACGAGGTCCCTGCAAAGGGAAATTCTGGCCAAATGGAACAAGACTCCGCAGTCTCTGGACAATTAGATCCGGCTCAGCCGGGAAACAAAGGCGTCCATGATATGGTGGCTTCACGGTTCGGCTGGGCAAAGCCTTCCACCCCTTGTATTGGAAATTGGTCACCACGGATGGCAGCCAAGTCTGGCTGGGGAGGCGTCCTTGGCAAGACTACTGATCAATATCTTGGAACTCCAAGCGATCAGGCTGTGCCTGGACCATTGGACGGATCGTCTTCAGGGATGTCCAGTGCGCATTTATTTGGACAGTGCCCCCGGCCGTGGCTTATGTCAATCACCAAGGGGGCACAAAAAGGGTCCTGGGGGCTGGGGGGGTAGCCGGAATTCTAAGGTGGGCAGGACGGTTCATTCCAGCCCTCTCCGCCATTTACATTCCCAGGATGGAAAACTGGCAAGCGGATTACCTCAGTCAGGCATATGGTTAAGGCTACAGCCGAAACGCGTTAGAATTTACCATGTTGTACACTGCTGTCATGCTGGAATAAATCGCAAAAGGAAGCATTTGTGTGCCAGCTTTTGATTCCAGCACTGTTAAAAGCTAGGAAATCTACTTCTAGGAAGATCTACCATCGTACGTAGAAGACGTACATTGCGTGGTTTGGGTCTCTTGGGGTTCATCCTCGCTCCTTCTCTGTGGCTTGGATTTTGATATTCCTTCAACAGGGGGGTTGAACAGAAATTGGCCTTGAGTACCATCAAGGGCCAGGTGTCGGCCTTGGCGGTTTTCTTCCAAGTTCCAACAACACTTGGCCACACCTCGGGAGATTCCCTTGCTTATGCTGTCTCAGAAGGTGGTATTTTTGGTGGCTATCGCCTCTGCACGCAGGGTGTCAGAATTGGCTGCGTTATCCTGTTTACCTTACCTGGTGATTCACAGAGATAAGGTGGTTCTTCGCCCCTGTCCGTCATTCCTCCCAAAGGTTGTCTCTGATTTTCATTTGACTAAACCATTGTGTTGCCTTCCCTGTGTCCCAAGCTGAAACATCCGAAGGAAATTTCATTGCATGCCTTGGATGTGGTCCGGGCAATTAGGTGTACCTGGCAGTTACGGATTCTTTTATTACATAGTTAGTTACATAGTTAGTCAGGTTGAAAAAAAGACACAAGTCCATCCGGTTCAACCAAAAGCCAGACTCACTATTCATTATCATCACGTGCTCACGGATGGGCCTCAGAAAGGGTTGTCCGCTTCCTCTGCAACCATTTTCAGATGGATCAGACAGACGGTGGTGCAGGCCTATTCAATTAAGGGTCTGGTTCCTCCTTTCCATGTCAAGGCGCACTCAGGCGCTCAGTGCCTCTTGGGCCTTCCGTCATCAGGCGTCAGTGACGCCGGTTTGCAAAGCGGCTACCTGGGTCTATAAAGTCTATAAAGTGGATGTGTTTGCATCTGCGGATGCTTCTTTTGGCCACAAGGTTTTGCAGGCTGCTGTCTGAAGGACTTGATCCTCTTTGAGGGTGTATTGTTTTTTTCAGGTGGGCTCTAGTTGTTTTTGTTGAGCTCTTGTTGCCTGATGGCTACTGTTAAGCCTGGGAATTTTTTTTTTTTTTTGCTGTTCCCACCCCTCATGTTTAACACTGCTTTGGGATGTCCCAATGGTTATGAAGATCAGGAGCTGTGTCCCTCAATGAAAGAAATAGAAAACGGGATTTTTGACTTACCGTAAAATCTATTTCTCTGATGTTCATTGATGGACAGCACCCGCCCCTCCGTGGAGTTTTAATTCGTCTGACACTGCTTGTAACTAAACTGAGTACCTATAGCATGGAGAGGGAGTATACCCCCTGGGACTGCTCATAGGCATAGCCAGATTATTTTACTGCCTAATGTCCTACTCCGGTAAGGGGCAGTATAACCCAATGGTTATGAAGATCATGAGCTGTGTCCGTCAATGAACATCAGAGAAATGGATTTTACGGTAAGTCAAAATCCCATTATTTGAAATAAAAATCTTTATTATTTTGTGGAAATAACATGGTGTGGTCAGATTTCTACCAGTCAGAAGCTGTGTCATTCCCCTCCGGCCTGTGCCTTAGAATAAGAGGGAGGTGGCCCCCATTGTGTTTAACTGGTTAGTGGACATGGAGGAGGAGAAAATTAGTGGACTTTTATTTAGCACTAGGTAAACGCCCAAATGTATGACTCTATAGTTACATGGGTTGCTCAAATGTGATAGGGTAGAAATGCTTAGCACAGAAACTCTCTGAAAACTGAGCATGTGCAGAGTTGCCACCACAGCTGCAAAATCCCTAGCTGAATTAGGGACGTGAACAGAAGGTGGAGATGGAGAGCAGCAGGATCAACCAGGTTTTTTCACAATACAGAAAATGAATCTCATAGTGACTGAGTATGAACATCATGTAATACCCCAATTATTGATCATTTATTCATATCTTTATTTTTTTTCCAATAAAGGCTTTTATTAATAAACATTTGCAAGCATAAACAGCACACATAGTGAAAATGTATAATACTGTCACAATGTTTCAAAACATGTATAAATAATTGCAATTACAGTAATTAAATGAAAAAGTGCAATAAATTGTGAACAGATGAGTTATGGTGAGTGCATCAAAAATCGTGTCTCAATACGATTTCAAGTAACTCTAGTGAGATATGGACTATAGGTATAGTTCCTATCTCACTTAAAGACCAAGAATGCCTAAGAAAGAAAAAAGCTTGGAAGTGTTAGAGAAAAATTAAGATAAGAGGACGGAGGAAAAGGGGGAAAGGGGGTAAGGGCAAAAAACGGGTCATAGTGCCAGATAGGTCTCATTATAATGGTCTAGAAATAGTTTTCACTGCCAGATTATTGATCATTTATTATCATGTGGGTTTAGTGACACTTTAAGTTTCCTGGTGCAAAAATATTTTTCAATTACAATGGGAATGGAGGGTCTTCCCATTAGAATTTTCATGTGACCTCATAGAAGTTGCAACAGCAGGATTGAGACTCCTTTTACTCTGACAAGAAAAGTGATATTCCCGGGTCAACATGACAGAATGAGGAAGTTCAGTTATTGGATCTCTCCACTGAATTCCTGAAAAATGAAAGCTGATCTAGAACCAGAATATAACTATTAGGCTCCTTTCACACTTGTGCAACCTGAAAGTCGCACAATTTTGATGTGACTTAAAGCAATGCCTTTGTAATCTTGAGGTCTATGGACTTCACGTCATATCAAAGTCGGACCAAAGTAGTGTAGGGACTACTTTGAAGTCGCTGCGATTTGAAGTCGCACACATATGAACGGTACTCATTGGAAATGTTGGGGTATGACTTGTCATTCGACTTTGCAGTCCCAAATTGAAGGACAAGTCGCACAAGTGTGAAAGGGGCCTCATGTGGACTGGCCTTTTAATAACATCAGCAGTTTGTCTCTGAAAACTGTTTGAACGTGTTGGTGGCTGTACTTCCTTATGATTCTAGCTAGCAAATTTTTAATTCATCTGCAGCCAGCAGCACTCACTGACATTAACTGTGATGTCTTTTTAAGCCTTAATGTCTTGCGTAACTCTTAAACTGAATTTAACTGTCCAGACAATGATGATCTGTTTATGATAGTCTGAAGGTGGAATATGCAAACTGTATGACAACAATAACCTGCATTATCCCTCAACACTGTGTAAACAGAGAATATGAAACATTATATGCTTTATATTATCTGGATGAGTTTTCAGAAACTTCAATGTTGGACTTCTGTTCGCTACAGCATTGTTTTTATATGTGTGCATCTTATTCACTCCTTACATTCCTATCAATCAACCATATGGCCCTAAATATATTTCAGCTTATATAGAGGGGATTTAAAGTAATATACTGTTTAAGAACACTATCGGACAATAGGGGAGGGGAGGGGACACTTCCTGCACTCCACTACTTCCTGTGGCCTAAAATGTCAGATTGTCAAGGAAACATGTTGCACTGCAAAGGTAAAGTAGAACTATAGGCAAAACTTTTTCTCATCTGTGTCCCTCGGGCTTACCGTTTTTACAGGCGGGCCCGAGATATGTTCCGACAATAAAAGACCAGATTGTCTTTGATTGCCTCTATGGCCTTGGAGGACCGGAGCAACGTCATGACATCACTTCCAGTCCAGGGTAGAAGTAAACAATTTTTTATTTTTTTAAAGCAGAAATTCAAGAAATGTTTTTTTTTTTTTTTTTGGTTTTTGAATTTGATCTTTTGCTTTTAAAGTTAAATGAGATATTTGGGGTCCATAAAGATCACCTGTCATTGTTATTTCTAATAGAGGAGATGTTTAGATTTATTGTAATAGGAATAAAAGTGATAAAAAAATTAAAGGGACAGAATAAACATAAAAAATTAAATAAGGAAGTAAAAATATTTTTTAAAGCGCCCCCCATTCCTTGGTGCTTGCACGCACGCATATGTAAACGGTGTTCGCACCACGAGTGAGTTATAGCCGCAAACGTTAGAGTGAGATGTGAGAAAAATTCTAGTGCTAGTACTCTGCTTTAACTCCAATACAGGTAATCTATAAAAATTTTGAAAGTGTCGCCTATGGAGATTTTTAAATACCATAGTCTGTTGGCATTCCACGAGTGCGCAATTTTTTTTTAACAAAACAAATGTTTTCTTGAAAATTATGAGAGAACAGTATAAGAACATACACAATGACATGATACAATGCCCGATATATCTTACAGCTGATAACACAGAAAATAAAAATACAATTGTGAGAAAAACCCAATAAACATACCCAAGGTATAGACCATATAAAGGATGGAACAGCCAAATATTATGTATCTAGAACAGGGGTCACAAACTGGCGGCCCTCCAGCTGTTGCACAACTACAAGTCCCATCATGCCTCTGCCAATGGGAGTCCTGCTTCTAACAGCCTTGCAATGCCTCATGGGAATTGTGGTTCTGCAACAGCTGGAGGGCCACCAGTTTTAGACCCCTTATCTAGAGGCTAGGTTGAGGAGGAGGGGGGGGGAATCGGTCGAGGTGAATAGGAAGGGGGATAGGGAGAGGAAATGAGGGATAAGATCTAGCTAACCATCCTGTTACCGTGACCGGTATGTGCGCAATTTTAAAGTGGGACATGTTAGGCATCTATTTACTTGCCGTAACATCAGCTTTCATATTTTACGGAAAAAAAATGTGGATATAATTTTGTATTTGCTTTTTGTTTTTCATTAAATTGTATTTTTTCCAAAAAGGTTCAGTTAGAAAAACCGCTGCGCAAATACCATGGGGTTTAGTCACTAAAGCTTGAGAGGGCAAAATTAATTACAATTCTGCTGAGAAACCAATCAGCTTCTAACCTCAGCTTGTTTTCATTAAGATTTAGCAATAAAACCTGGAAGCTGATTGGTTTCTCTGCAGAATTTTGACTCATTTTCCCCTCTCTAGCTTTAGTAAATAAACCCACCGTGACATAAAGAATTGCAACACTCACCATTTTATTCCCTAGGGCAGTGATGGTGAACCTTGGCACCCCAGATATTTTGGAACTACAATTCCCAAAACATCTGGGGTGCAAAGGTTTGCCATCACTGCCCTAGGGTGTCTGCTAAAAAAAGATAAATATACAATGTTTGGGGGTTATAAGTAATTTCTCTTACGTCCTCTGACAGACGCAGCTCTCAATGCTTCTTCACTAATGGGTTATGCGCCATCTGCAGGAGTAGACTAGGCAGTGAAAAGTTTTCACTCAACATGCCTATAGGGCTGTCCCTTACAACATAACCCCATACACACTGTGCTCTCAAATCAGTTTCTTGCTGCCTAGTTAAGGAGTAGGACCTAGGTTCCCTGCTGGGACTTCGGTCTCAGTTTATATTTTCTTTTGAGAATGTTTGTTTATTTCTCTTTACTCACTATCGCTAGCTAGTGTCAGAGGGATCCTCCTGGTGAAATTACAAGCGACAGCAGGGCTGGGTTTCGCACTGGATAATCTAAATCCTTATGGTCTCCCAGTCTGGCCAACAAGCGTGAGCAGGTTGTGGTCCGCCCAGGCCTCACCACGACAGAGCCCTGGTGGATGGGTACGAGCCTGCGAGCGGATGCTTCGCCGGGACGCATCGACCTGGAACGCCCTGAGTCTCAACGTACCCCTTTTGGCTGGCAGCACCCCCACTCAGGGTGGGAGGCAAGCTGTTTCGGAGTGGAGCCGCGCCCGGTCCATGGTATGGTGAGTAATGCAACGTCCCCCGTGTCCCTGAGACATACCTCTGGGGGGTGATGTGGGCCCACTCCTGGGGATAACAGGGCTGCGTTTCTCTGAAAGATCCCCCTGGCCTATCAGGACAGGTCCTGCCCTCCCCGCTCCCGCTGGGGGCGCTATAGCGGCGTCTGACGCCTAGTGGGGGTATTGAGGATATTACCTGTTTCTGGGGGGTCATTTTAGGGGGGATTCCCTTGGTGGCCTCATTCCTGGTTTTTCTGAGCACTGGGCGCCGGTTTTGGCAACCATTTTTGGTGTGGGCATAGGCTGCTCTGAGTAAGGGAAGCAGCCATTTTTCCTCAGCCTCATGAGTGCTTTGGCGCCGTTTTCAGCCGCCATTTTAAGTGTGGGAATAGGCCGCGCTGTGTATGGGTGGTGGCTATTTTCCCTTTGCTTCCTATGCGTTCTATTGGCACCATTTTGGTGTAGCCTGAGACTACACAGGTGGGTTCGGCCTCTAGTGATGTTTTTGTCACTTCCTCCCAGAAACTTCTCTTGCTGAAGACTGACTGCAGAGAGGCTGCTTCTCAGGGTGCTGGTACAGTAAGGGGTGTTAGTCCTTTGGGCATTCCTCGAGCACACTTTGCTCCTCCCAGGGCACATATAATCTTAAAGGGGGACTCCGGATTTAGCGCGGTATAGCGGTGCGGACCACAATCGGGATTTAAAGGGCTAGTGTATTAATTTTTTACTTTTCTTGCAAATGGAGTTCCAAGGTAAAAATTCACCCTCTGATTTTATTTGTGCGTCCGGGCCATCCGGATCACCATCCCTCCTGTCTCTGTCTGCAGCCTTAGAGACTCTGGCGTCAAAGGTGGATCTTGTAATGACGCAAGTAACTACCCAAAAACGGCCGATCTCTTCTCAGTCTTCTGATTCAGAGCCTGCTGTGGTTGCCACGGACAATCCCATCCCTGAGGGATCCCTGTCCTCCCAGTCAGATGGTGAGGAGGATGAGTGCGGAAATGCGCTCTAGTGGAAGCACTGATTCGTTCAGTAAGGGAAACAATGCAACTTGATGATGAGCCCACACAGTCAGGTTAGCGGGTAGTTTTTGGCTCCCGCAAAGCCCAGAGGTCGGGTCAGGTTTTTCCTTGTACCGAGGTTTTTCTCGATATTGTGAATGAGCAATGGCAGCACATCAAGCACTTGCTGGTGGTGCCCAAGCGTTTTCAGCGCCGTTACCCCTTTGCAGACAGTGTCACCTAAGGTCGATCACACTGTTTCCCGGTTTAATAAATCTACTGTGGTTCCTGTTGAATCCCCGGTGTTTAAAGACCCGGTGGACAGGCAAATGGAATCCCTTTCCCGCCAACTGCACTTGTT
The DNA here is from genome assembly GCF_965119305.1 of Pelophylax lessonae. Taxonomy (NCBI): domain Eukaryota; kingdom Metazoa; phylum Chordata; class Amphibia; order Anura; family Ranidae; genus Pelophylax; species Pelophylax lessonae. Next base: position 179,568,426 of record NC_138774.1, on the reverse strand, counting down.
GCCCTGCTCGATCCTAAAACCTGTGTTTGCGTCCGTCCTGGTTTCTCAGACGGTTACGGAATGGGTCAAGGAAGGTGCTTAGGTGTAACTCGAATGCTGAGTCGGTTCCTCCGACTCTGAGCTCACTGATCAGATGGCCCAGGCCATGGTGTACCTGTGTGATGCGGCCCTGGACACGGCTCCCCTGGCTTCCAGAGTGTCTGTGGTGGGGATTACCATACGTCTCATGGTGTGGCTGAAGAGCTGGTCGTTGGACCAGGCTTCTAAGAAGGCCTTAACTGATCTCCCCTTTTTGGGTGAGTGTCTGTTTGGTGACTTAATCAAGGGCCTAATGGGGGGTAAGAGTACTCTTCTCCCCCAATCCTCAAAAGGTAAGGCACCTTGTGGTAACCAGGGGGCCTTCCTTCATGGCTCACAGGCGGCCTTTTTCGTGCCTCAGGGCGCAAGAGAAAGGTAAACCATTCAGAGCCTCCTGAGGGAGCAAGGAGGCTTGGTCGGGTAAGCCCGAGACTAGCCAGTCAGGTTCAGCGGACAAATCCTCCTCTGCATGAAGGGACACCCTCACCTCATTCGGGGGTGGGGGGACGTCTGTGTTGCTTTCCGGAACCCTGGCCATCTCTGGTTCTGGACAAATGTGTTCACGAATTGTCTCGTACAGGGTACGAGACCGAATTTCGTTCTCACCCAGCAGACAGATTCTTTCCACCATGTCTTTGTTTATGTCTTCATCTATCTCTCGATCACTTGAAGTATCCCGGGGAGGTGGTACAGGATCTCCTTGCACAGGGAGTGATTGTGCAGGACAGAAACCCAGGGTCTTCACCAAGGTTTTGGCCATGGGGCTGGCTTTGCTATGCAAAAAGGGGATTGCGATCCTTGGTTATCTTGACGATCTCCTGTTGAGGGCGAGCTCTCATGTCACCCTGTTGAGTGACCTGGCATTCACGGTCTGCACTCTTCAGGAGTTCGGTTGGACCATCAACTTCCAGAAATGGGCGCTGTCTGTGCCTCTGCACTACCTGGGCATGATCCTGGACTCAGGCGAGGGTCTTTCACCCAGAGGACATACTTCAGACCTTGCAGAGCGAGATCAGGTTGCTGATGGACACGGATCTCTCCTCCCTGCAGACGTGTATGAGATCCTTGGGGCTGATGGTGTCGACCTTCGGGGCGGTTCCATACGCTCTATTTCACAAAAGGCCTCTACGGATAGAGATTCTTGTCAAGTGGGCCATGAACCCACAGTCTTCGGACAGGATGATTTGCCTCTGCTGTCAAACGGGGTTAGAGCTCTCCTGGTGGCTTCTGTCGCCCGCTCTGAGGCAGGGCAGGTCTTTTCTGGCGCTGTTGTGGACAGTGGTAACCACGGATGCCAGCCTGTCGGGCTGGTGTGGAGTGCTGGACAATCTTTGTGCCCAGGGAACATGGTCGACGGAGGAATCGTCCTTACCGCTGACTGTCCTGGAGCTCAGGGCGATCAAATACTGCCTGCTCCATTGGACACTTCGGCTGCAAGGCCTTCCAGTTCGGGTTCCGTACAACAATGCCACGGCTGTGGCCTACATCAATCATCAGGGGAGGGTGCCCGGGCGGCCAGGGAAGTGGCTCTCTCCACTGTTCCCATTCCAGGTGTGGTAAATTGGCAGGCGGATTACCTGCGTTGTCAGGTTTTGGATCAGGGGGCATGGTCCCTGCATCCAAAAGTTTTTTTCGCCTCCTGTGTGCCTTATGGGGGACTCCGGAGGTGGATCTGTTCGCGTTGGTAGTGCCTTGGAACCACTGTCGGATGTTTTCTTCCTTTCCTTTGGTACAGCTCTTGTCCAAGTTCCTCCGCAGGTTGGCAGTGGAACAGGGATAGTTTTTCCTGGTGGCCCCAGACTGGCCTCGCAGGTCTTGGTACGCAGACCTGGTAAAGGTGGTCGTCGAGCCTCCCTGGCGGCTACCTCCGAGAGAGGATCTGCTGTCTCAAGGACTGATCTTCCATCCTACTTTATGTTCGCTGGCTTTAACGGCTTGGCTGTTGAAGACCAGGCATTGAGAGACAGATGTCTCTCTGCATGCATCAGTAATTCCTACCTGGTTGAGGGCTAGAAAGGCTACTTCCGGGTCGGTTTATCACCGTACTTGGTAGGGATGCACCGATCCGATATTAGGATCGGATATCGGTGCCGATACTGCCACAATAGCTGGATTGGGGGAAACAGTAAAATTAACCAATCCACGGGCCAATCCGGTTTTGCTGAGTCCCGGCTCAGCCGTCCTTTACTTGGTGTAGTAGTATGGGACAGGAGCCGCTACTTCCTGTATAGGTCCGACTCAGAGAAAAGGATTTTACGGTAAGTTCTTACAAAAATCCAATTTTTCTAGCAGAAAATACTGATTTAAACTTGTAAACAAAAAGTGGCAGAAAATGCTTGGTCTTAAAGTGGTTAAGTGGCAATTAGCACTCCCATTAAGATCTGTGTATACCATTTTCGAACAGGAGCTGAAGGGTGCCTTAAAGGGTGCTTTATATTGTCTTTGAGAAAGCTGCTCAAAGCTTGCTGAAAGCTTTGCAAAAGCTTACTGAAAGCTTCATAAAAAGCTTGCTGTTCACACTGCTCTTACACAAGCTGAATCCTGTGTGAAACAGACCTTTCAAGGAAGAGAGATTCAGTGAGTCAGTCACAATCGGTACAATAATGGAAGCAGAGTTTGGGTATGTAATGTAGCTAACTGTATGTACATAGGCTATGATTATACACTATAACAAGAAAATATAAAGCAATAATAACATGCTTAGATAATATTATTTACATTACACTGATCGTGTTTACATGTATATCTAAAAATAACAAAGCTACAAATTCCCTTTAGGAAAATGTAAACAATCTCAGATTCAATATGTGTGTAAGAATTTTAAATATTTTTGAAAAGTTTTTAAACTGATATTAAAGTTTTTTTTTTTAACAAAAAACAAACATGTTATACTTACCTGCTCTGTGCAGTGGTTTTGCACAGAGCAGCCCAGATCCTCCTCTGTCCTGGCCCCTCCCTCTTGACGAGTGCCTCCACAGCAAGCAGCTTGCTATGGAGGCACCTGAGCCTTTGCTCTGTGCGTCTATTCAGCCTGGCCCCCTCTCCTCATTGGCTCAATGTGATTGACAGCAGTGGGAGCCAATGGTGTCTGCTGCTGTCTCAGCCAATGAGGGAGAGTCCCTGGACAGCCAAGGCTCTTGTGCAACATCTCTGTATCGATATAGGGCTCGGGTAAGAATTAGGGGGGCTGCTGCACACCTAAGGTTTTTTATCGTAATGCAAAGAATGCATTAAGATAAAAAACCTTCTGGCTTTAGAACCACTTTAGCTTTTTTACCTAAAGGTAATTTTGGGTTTCTGCCCCAGAAGCTGGAATTGGTGTATTATTACTGCACGGTACTCATAAATCTCATATTTACAATCTCTCCTTTCCTGATCTCTAAAGATTGGCTCTCTAACACAAATATTTCATGTTTACATATCTATGATGTTCTGCATGTATCGGCACAGCCCCTAGCTGTATATATGGGGATTCGGCTGTACTGTATTGCTTTGTCTTTTCAGGCTAAATCTGATTAAGTGAATTATGTCATCCTTGCGTGTGGAAGTTGTCACAGAATGAAGGGGGCCTTGGAGGGCTGCCTTTCTGGCTTTCTGAGAGCTGCTCTTGTATATTTTACTTAGTTTTTCTTTGTTATCTTACCTTTTGTGTACGCAATGCCAATTTTATTTAGAATAAATCTCTAAACCATCATAGAAATAGATTATGGAAATTGTTGTAGAGTCAAACTGAGGGGGACCTGTGGCCTCTGATTATGATTGGTTTTAAATACAATTGTTACATGCCTTGCCTGGCTTCTGACACACCCTCCCTCTCTCCACTGCATGGTACATTAAACCCCTTATGACTGAGAGTAAAACAAACCTTAAATGAGAAGTACAGCCAAAGCTTGTTTGGCTGTACTTCTCCTGTGGATCACAGGAGTGCAGTTCGTTCTGGACTCCTGTGACCCGTTTTACTCCTGTGAAGCCCGCTGTCTGCTGACATCACAGAGCCGCTCCAGGCTGGGGCAAGATTGCGACAATAAAATCGGGATCCACCCACATGCCTGGACCTGCACCCGGATGCCTCTTATAGAATTGGCTGCTCCCGCCCCCCTCCACAGCCCAGAGAGTGGTGACTGACCATCTTTGATCGCTCTGTTCTCAGTCTAATGGCCAGTACACACGATAAGAAAATCGGAAGTAAAATTTAGTCTGATGAACGTTCTGATGTTTTTCGGATCGTTAGTATGGTGCTTTCAACAGCTGATTACGAATTTTCGGATGACAAAAACTGAATGTGTAGGCTATAAAATATTTATTGTACGTGAACACAATGTCCGATTTTTATTTAATATGTACCGTTTTCATCCGAAAAAAAATCGAAAGAGCAAGACTACGGATGCTCAGAAACGAAAGAACACATGCAAAACAATTTTAAACATTACATCACTTCTGAAATTGAATTCTTGAATTTTTGGTAGGAAGGTAGGAAAGTAGCCTCTTCACTTTTGATATAAGACCAGCATGCAACAAAAAACGGGAAAAAAATCTGTCTGATAATCGAATAGTGTGTACGAGGCTTTAGAGCCGATGGGGGACAGATGCAGCATCTACCTAGGCAAATATGATTTTAAAAAAAAAAAAGCCCAACTTCTTTTTTAATGCCCAGAACCAATTTTGCAACTTTGACATGTGTTAGTTAAACTGTACATATGATCACAACTACTTTTGTATCCAGTATCAAAGACAAAAAACAAAACAAACAAACAAAAAAACACAAAAACAATACTGGATTAAAAGTTGGGACTTTAAATGAGTCATTGTCCTGCAGGACCTATGTGCCTCCATCCCTAATTGTATAAATAAATGAGGGGGGGGGGGAGTAACATGGTTAGTACCAGATATAAAGCAAACGGCATATTGGGTAAAAAATGTAACAATGAGTATAATGTATAATGTGTAATCTGAGATCCATAAACGAAAAATTAGTATTAAATAGCCGATTTGCTAAATGTTACTAACAAGAACAACAGGTGGGGGGGGGAGGCGGGACTTTATGTGAGGTGTGTGTGAACGGTTGGCTGATAGACAGTAAAGTCATAAGTACAAAAAAACAATTTACTGATCCATAATATCATAGTATATGACATAACTGTAAGTGCATAGTACAAACATTACAATGGAGAACATAATATTTGACAACTGTTGCATAGGATGTGCATTGGAGAGAAATGTAAAAAAAGTGGAGTCATTAGAATAAGGTAAGAATGTTGTTATGGACAGTAGTCCAGGTGGGCATGAAGTTTTGGTCGGAAGCTGTGGTGGCCTCATCTGCGGTATTTCAATACTTCCAAAGTAACTTATTACCTATTATACATTTATCTCATCTATATAGTAATTCCCTGGGATCATTCCATGTGACATCCTCACTACTCATGAAACAGGTCTTTTCAGAAACTGACACTTCCGTGAGTGTCAAATTCGTCTCCTGCTGAATTTGGTTGTTTCCTCCCTCCAACCTATTCATCGCTACTGTAGTGAGTGACACTTTTTTATTGTATGTAGCAACACTTACGAAGGAATTTGTGGCATTTGGTCCTCATCTTAATGAAATGTAGAGCAGCACAAGGAGCACCCCATGTTTGCAATTGGATAGTAAACAAACATTTGATTTAATTACCACACGAGATGGTGTTGCTGCCTGGCAGATATTTACAGATATGGTTGTTATCTATGTAGAGGTCAGCACCACCCCCTCTATGCTTATACAGTATAAAGCTGCAAATTCAATGAGTGTGCGACCTGGGACAGTGGATAATGTGATCGCCCCCAGCCACAAGCGAGCGCAATCTCTGGTCTGCCACCTCATTATCAGGGGAGCTGCATCACATTGTTTGAGCAGCATGAATTAATGACATTCCCGTCACACACAATTCATTATCGCATCTCTTGTGTCTCTGCTTCCAGCAAGAAATCCACAATTTTCTCTGCAACACAAATGACTAGACAGAGATTCTATAGGGAATTAGCTTTAGAGAACACCAAAGATTCAGAGAAGTTCTGGGGCTTTCTAGGAAACGGAGCAGCAGGAGGATGTAATCCTTTTCATATTCTTTAGAGATAGGTGTGTAAGAACTCGGCTAAATGAAAACTGTCTTTTCAATGTGTGTTATATAAAAGTGTATATATTTGTAAATGTATATGTACATGGTGGAAAACCATATTTGGCTGCTATATGTACAGCCTGTGCATTGCCCTCTTGTTTCTCTGCAAGTCCACCATACAGAATCTGTCTGACTGAGAATAATAGGCTCGCTGAAGTCTCTAATGACATTAAACACCTACTGTACAATGCTCATGACTGCCAAATACTCAGTATCCAATTACACATAGTATATTGTGGTAAACTGTGCATGGTAATGTACGGTATTTGTGTTAGGGCAGCCTATGAATTTTGAATGGGATGTCAATGCACCAAAATTCAGACGCACTATTTTTTTTTTTTTTTTAAACACATGACACAGTGCATACTGTATATGTTTTTTATCTGAGTTGTGGTATACTACAATACAATTTTGTTGTGCTTCTCTGGGTAGGTGCATTGGGTTGTGTTTTACTGCAATGTACTATTGTAAATGGGGCTTACAATGTACTATTGTAAATGGGGCTTACAACTGTTTTAGTTGAAGGTTGCATGTTTGTGCTCAGCAGCCCTTTTTACTGTGAATTAAGAAGATTGACATGTGCTCTGTTGATTTGTGAGACTAATAGAATTAGGTGCCTTTTAACTTGACATTTAATTTGTTCAGTTTCACCAATATTGAGAGAAGACTGCCACTTCTTGTCACATGACTTGATGTTGAGCAAATTCTTTCTTAGGCCTTTTTCACGTGGGCGTTTTGTCTGTCTGTTTTTCATCCGTCTGTTGATGGATGAAAAACGGACAGCAATTTATTCCTATGGACCAACTGATGATCATCTGTTTATATCCTTGTCTGTTCAGTTCTGTTTTTAAGACCCCGTTCACACTGGGGCGACCTGTCAGGCGACCTGGTCGCCTGACAGGTCGCCTGCCATAGAGTAGCTGTGGACCCGTTCTAATAGGAGCGACACTAGTCGCTCCGACTTAGAAAAGGGGTCCGGAGCTTCTTTGGGGCGACCTGGAGCGACCTGCACTGACTTGAATGATATGAAGTCCGTGCCGGCCGCTCCGAGGTCGCGGTGCGAGCTGCGCACCGCGACCTGTGAGGTCGCTACGGCAAGTCGGATCGCCCCAGTGTGAACGGGGTCTAAACGTAACAGCCAATGTCTAGATCCATTGAAACTAAAAAGTTTTGTTTGTTTGTTTATAGGTACATAAGAAACATGTTTTTGCTTTATACATTTGTCACCTCTGATGTGTTTTTGCATACATTTTTTTCCAATTGCTGCAGAAACCAATGTAGCCTGAAGTAAACCGAACTGATGACGGATGTGCAAACTGATGTTTATAAGTGTTAATTTTGATATCAAATTTTAATTTAATTCAGTTTAGTTTGTCATAGTCTTTTGGCTAAAACGCCATTTTAGTTTGTCATTTTTTAGTCATCTGAATTGTTATAATTTTTGTCATATTTTAGTCAACTAAACCAGTGGTAATTTAGTCGATGGAAATATTTTCGTAGATGAAATTAACACTGATGTTAACTGATGTAATCTGAATCAGTTTTCACAGTTTTTTTCTGAGGAAAAACGTGACTGAATGGATGTCATCTATGTGAAAGTGGCCTTACGCTTCAGTTTGTTTGGGGGAGGCTGCAAAGGGCTAAGGGAGAGGGTAGGGCTAGAACCATGGAACACACTGGCTGCATTTCACACCCCTGTATGGAGATTATAATTAAATAATACTGGTGAAAAGCTTGGCAGCGGAGTGTTTGTTGGATATTATTCATTTTCACCATTACCTTTGCGGTAAAAAGCGGAGACAGTCTGCACAGTGAAGTACTGTTGTTTTCCTCCAGAGGTGGCCGGAGACGAGAACTGCACTGTCACTGACAACACACTATCCTATAAATGTCAGAGCCTTCTCTTGTGTGGCGAAAAGTGACAGAAAATGTATTCAGACATTGGCAGAGGGATATTTGTAAAGACTGATTTTCTAGGGCAACACTTTACTCTTATTTCATTAGAGGGGTCCTGAACCTGAGGCGTACATAGGGGATCCGGTTGCTAAGGGAATTATTGGTCACAAGTAAAAACAGTGTGTTTTTTTTTTTTTTTTTGGACAGATAGGAAAACTTTTTCCCTCACACTGTAGTTCTCCCTGATAAGCTGTTGCCAAGCTCATCATCATGATTATCCTCATCCTCCTTTTCCGCATCATCAATTTCCTTGTCATTATTATCCTTTTCATTGTTTTTTTCTCCCCCACAGCATACTCAGCATTGTCCTTATCCACATCATCACCATCTTCCTCCTCCTCCTAAACCTCCTCCTCATTGTCCTCTCCTCCTGCTCCGCATCATCATCCTTATTATCTTCTCTTTATTTACATCATCATTATGCTCCTCTTTGTCTACACCTCTTCCACCTCATGATAACCTCCTCCTCCTCTTTGTCCTCCTACAAATCATCATTAACGTTCGCCTCATTATCTTCCTTATCATTTTCTTATTATTCACCTCTTTGATATCTTTCCCCCCCACATATTTATCCTCATCCTTCTCCATATTATTATCCCCTTCTTCATCATCATCCTTATCTTCATCCTCCCTCTTCCTCCTCCTTTGCTAATTGATTAGTTCAGTGTCTTTCCATCTAGAGTTTGTGTCCTTAAAAATCTTTGGAAAAATTTAGATCTGGTACCCATGTTACATTTTTTAAGAAATACAGATTATGGATGATTTTATAAATCTTTGTTATGGAAAGCAGAAAGCACATTTAGTGGTTTTATTTGTGCATGCTGAAAGTATTTAGTAATGAAATTGCAGAGATATTGCCCATTTATTGTTATGACAGCAGACATTGATATGTGTTTTACACCTGCTGAGTCTCAGAGTCTCCTGTGATAATTTTCACAAATAATACAAGCAGAAGAACGAGTGGCCAGATAGCAGGTGCCAAAATCTATTTAAAGCGGAGTTCCGGCCACAAAATCGTCATAATCGACTTTGGGCCATCCGCTTGCTCTTGGTCACCTGAAAAAGAAATGGATAGTTACGATTTTTTTTTGTTTACTTGTTATTGAAGAAAAATATACTCACCTTTCTTCCACTTCTTCCCTCTACGGCCGCGGCCCGCGCCGTCACTTCCTCTTTGCATTGATTCCTGGGAGCTGAACGTCATTGCTCCCAGGAATCAATGCGCCTGCACCGGCCCCGCTCGTCACTTCCAGTGCAGCGCCTCATTCCCTGCTAAACAGCTTCTGGGCAATTTAGCTAAATTTCACCCCTGTGGCCGGAACTCAGCTTTAACCAGTTCCTGCCTTGTGTGTATTGTGATCTTGTTGCTTCCTTTTCTTCCACTTGTAATTTTGTCCTTATAACTTCTGAATTCTTCCTAAAAGAGTCCATGTTACCAACTTAATACATTGAAAAAGAAATCAAGCATTTTAAAGGCTTATTTGCGTTGTTTCTTCCTTTCTATAAATGCTTTGGTTGACTTTGAACATGCTAGAAAACATGTCTACTCCAGTAGGAGTTGATTCCCTAGTACAATTCCTCCTTACTTGTCATAGCCCTCTCCTCTTCTGAAAGTGTGCAAGTTCTCTTTGTGCTGGCCTAGTATCTCTTAACAGCGCTTGGTTTGTAGTGTGGCAACCTACCCCTTTGCTTTGATGTACTTTAGACAAAATAGGGCCTTAGGGTACACTGAAAAGAAGGTAAGGGAGAATGAACCCCCGTGTCCGATGTCACTAGTAGTAACATTAACACCTTCCCACCCATCTTATTGTAAAATGACAGCCGGGCTAAAGCACTGTTCTGAGAGAACATCATATGATGTCCTCTCAGGATTGCGCCATGCTCCAACGTGATCGGTCACCCTCTGTGTCCACCGAACATGGCCGATGACAGATCACTGTACCGGCTCGCTGCTGGTCCAATGTGAGCAATCACAGCAGATTACATGACAGTTGTACACATTAAAGGCTTTGATTCATGCTTTTCATTGTGTACTATTGTGATGAGCTCTGTGATTGCTCACAGTCATCACATTGTACAGGCAGGGCCAATCACATCCTATATGTACCATGTAATTAACTGTGACCAGTCAGTTAATCACAGTAGTTAACACTGAATGAGTCATTTTCGTTCAGAAAAAATGGTTGCTTAGAACTGTAAAATTCTGTTATAAGCAACCATAGTTAAAGCGAAAATGTTAAATAAACATCCTGATCACCTGTGTCCCTGATCATCTTCTTGCCAGTTATATGATTGCGCTGTACTGCACAGGTGATGTTATATAAACCATTTTTCAAAATAATTTCCTTAAATTTCTTCATTTCCCAAAAATTGTGACAAAACACTCACTATGCCTCTTACTAAATACCTTTCCAAAAAAGGGTAATTTTGGGGATATTTGTACAGTCCTGGAATTTTCCTGGAAAAGTGCCTCAAGAAATGAGATAGGCCATCAGTTCATCAGGATTGATCATCAGTTTTTCATATATATATATATATATATATATATATATATATATATATATATCTATAACTTTCCTACAGACTGAATAATATACAATGTTTTGGGTTATTTTGACCAAAGAAATGTAGCAGAATACATTTTGGCCTAAAATTATGAAGAAAGATTATAGATTTGTTAACATTTATAACAGAAACTAAGAAAAACATGTTTTTTTTTTCTTCAAAATTTTCATTCTTTTTTCAATTGTTTTGAAAAAAAAAAAAAAAACAGAGATGATTAAATACCACTGAAAGAAAGCTCTATGTGGACAAAAAATCCTAAAAATTAAGTTTGGGTATACTGTATGACTGCTCAAAGTGTGACAGTGCTGAAAGCTGACAAATGGCCTCGGTGGGAAGTGTCCGATATGAAAGTGGTTAAAGACCCCTTTTTCTGGTGGTCAGTGACATATTTAACCCCCCACCCTCCTTTATATTGGTGACCAGGACAGTAATATATATACCCTCCTGTTTATTGGTGGTTAGTGGCTTTCATTGATGGTGACTGGCAGTAATTAACAGAACCCTTGCTCTCTTTGCAGGGATTGGACATGCCCCCTGCTGAATTGGTGCTAGTTGTGCATTGTACAATCAGCAGATAGCATGAGTTTTGCTTGTTGTAGAGCTATAGATCTGACTCAGCAGGGGGGATATCTACAAAGAGACCACTTCTTTCACACAGAGTACATTGACTTTCCCTACAGCATGCTGGCAAGGGATAGGCTTTTCTACTCCAACTGGCTGCTTTCCAAAGAAAACAAACTACGATTTTGCAAACCTTTTGTTTTAATGCACCTGGAATGTATTTCAACAATTTAATCCTTTAGCTGCTGCTGTAATGGTGGAGACAGCATTGGCAAGAAGTAAAAAAGTAAACAAACTCAAGGCTGCCTGAGCGATCCGAATTGCGGGCCGAATCGCTGCAATTCGGCCCGCCATTGGAAATTGCAGGACGCTTGTGCGATGGCATTACTTCTGAATGGCACCCCAATCGCGGCACGATTTTGCCACAATTGTAGCTCGATAAATCGCAGTAAAATCATGCAAACAAAATTTGTGGGACGCCTGTTGCCCAAAAGAAATTCCGGAACTTCTTTTGGGTGATAGGAGTCCTGCGATTTTGTTTGCACGATTTTACCAAAATTCACCTGACTACAATTGTGGCAAAATCACGCCACGATTGGGGTACCTTTGAGAAGTAATGACATCACAGAAGCGTCCTGCGATTTGTCGAGATTTCGAATCGTGGGCAGAATTCCAGCAATTCTGCCCACCTTTCGGATTGCTCAGGCAAGAACGGAGCCTTTGTGACTAGGAGTTTAACTATTTACTCCTGGCTGTTGGTTATGTAATAAAAGTGATTACCACACCCATGTACATGCCCACGTAGGAAAACAAAGATTGTGCCACACAGATTAGTAATGCATTTACACACATAATGCATTTACACATACACTTGCCAGAATGAGAAAAATAATTATAGTGCTATAATTCACAGCTAACTCCAAATTGATGAGCTGTAAATGCTTTTAAAGCATTGCCTATGGACAATGTTAGGTACCATAAAACTTCAGAGATGCACACAATTTCGAAGCTTGACATTTTTGGTATCTATTTCTTGACACAAGCTCAGTTTTTATATCTTACCATAGCATTGGAGATTAAATTGTGTTTGTGAGCACTGAAAGTAATTTAAATGTATTTTTCACTTTAAAGCTGTATCAAACCCAAAACCAAAAATATAATATATTGCAGCTTATCAATCATTAGATGTGCTAGCTGCATCAGTATTCTTTGGCTTTTTTTCCCTCTGTTTTCACCTGGTGACCTGCCAGTAACACACCTCCTGTATTAGTGAGACACAATTGGGGGAAATGGGAGTGCTAAATGTATTAGCAGATTTAGAACCACTAACAAATTGAAGCCAAGCTCCAGCTCACGTTTTTTTAAGCAGTTATAGCAAACTGTTTTTTTTCCTTTTGGGATAAAGGTTATTCATCAATAAATAAATCTGATTTTAATCACCCTTGCCCAGTGTTAAGTGTTTTTTCTCATCTGTGTAAACTGATACATTCTGCTGCAGAGCTTGCTCTTTTTAAAAACAGGCTGGCTGGATTGGCAGGTGATAACCCAAGAAAGAAAGCCTAAAAAAAGAAACAAATGCAGCTATCACATCTAAGAATTGGTAAGCTGCAATATTGCTATACGTTTGCTTTTTGGTTTAATATCACTTTAAATTTAAATTGATAAATACCACTGTAAAAAAAATTAAAAAAAATACTGTGTATATATAGACAGTATCTCACAAAAGTGAGTACACCCCTCACATTTTTGTAAATATTTTATTATATCTTTTCACGTGACAACACTGAAGAAATGACACTTTGCTACAATATAAAGTAGTGAGTGTACAGCTTGTATAACAGTGTAAATTTGCTGTCCCCTCAAAACACACAGCCATTAATGTCCAAACCACTGGCAACAAAAGTGAGTACACCCCTAAGTTAAAATTTAAAAATTGGTTCCAAAGTGTCAATATTTTGTGTGGCCACCATTCTTTTTCAGCACTGCCTTAACCCTCTTGGGCATGGAGTTTACCAGAGCGTCACAGATTGCCACTGGAGTCCTCTTCCACTCCTCCATGATGACATCACGGAGCTGGTGGATGTTAGAGACTTTGCGCTCCTCCATCTTCCATTCTTTGGAGACATTTGGAGACATTCTTTGGCCAGTCCATCACCTTTACCCTCACCATCTTTAGCAAGGCAGTGGTCGCCTTGGAGGTGTTTGGGCTCATTATCATGTTGGAATACTGCCCTGCAGCCCAGTCTCCAAAGGGAGGGGGATCATGCCCTGCTTCAGTATGTTACAGTACATGTTGGCATTCATGGTTCCCTCAATGAACTGTAGTTCCCCAGTGTTGGCAGCACTCATGCAGCCCCAGACCATGACCCACCACCATGATTGATTGTAGGCAAGATACGCTCGTCTTTGTCTAGTAATCCATATCCTTAGTCTGCTTGTCTTCAGCAAACTGTTTGTGGGCTTTCTTGCTCATCATCTTTAGAAGAGGCTTCCTTCTGGGACGACAGCTATGCAGACCAATTTGATGCAGTGTGCGGCGTATGGTCTGAGCACTGACAGGCTGACCCCACCCCTTCAACCTCTGCAACAATGCTGGCAGCGCTCAAAAGTCTATTTCTCTATCGCTCATTGACAGACGTAGTCTTCTTGATTCTCAAGAGCTGGGTTATGTTGTCTCCGCAGGAGTAGGACTAGGCAGAATGACAAAACGTTCTGGCTCCACCTTAGGGGCAGTCCCTGAGGGTATATCCTCCCTCTCTCTGCTACAGGGAATCAGTTTTTTTCTGTCTAGTCAGGAGTAAGGACCTAAGTTCCTTGCTGGGATCTTTTGGTCCTGGCAAGACTTTTTTTTCTTTAAGAAAAAGACATTTTTTAGGTAGTTTTTCTCCAGTGTTTTTTTCCTGTGAGATCTTCAAGCAAAAATGCCGGACTGGGCGACACTTGTGGTCACCCCAGCCGGCCTACGAGCGCGCGCAGACCATGGCATTGCGCTTGGTCGGCCGCGACATATTCAAGTAAGTATGCGGGGCCGGGCGACGGGCTGGATGTTGAGATCCAGTGGTCACCCCGGTTTCTGCCTACGAGCGCGTGCAGACCAGTGCGCTGGGTCGGCCGCGACGGAGTCCCAGTAAAGGGACTGACTTTGCGAGTTAAAAGTCTCGCTTGGACGCCAGGTACCAGAGAGTCGAGGCGTCCACAAACCCCCACCCCGGTGGAGAGGGTATTGTGAAGAGAGGGTGCCTGTCGGTTCGGTATGGTGAGTAAACGTTCCCTTTTTTCCTCATTATGAGGCAGTATAGATTATGGGCCCCTCCATATATGGTCAGTATATATCTGATACTTACAAGTCCCCCTTGTAATACAGCATGTGTTTGTGGGAAGTGGACTTGGTTCAAGAGCTAACACTCTACCCAGCAGACTGTAACATTACAGCAGACATAGGAGGTATAATCCTACCTTATGTGCAGTGTATCTCTGTAGATCCATATGTCACCTCTTAGCAGAGTGCAGGTGGATGTGCTGGGAAGACGATATCGGCGGTCCGCCGCCATTTTGCCGTAGACCGAATGCATGTATGTCCTCAGGTCACGCCGGCCGCCATGTTTTTGGAGTCTTATGTCTCTTCTATGGGGGCGGCCATGTTTTGTGAGCCCAGCTACCTCGTGGAGGGCTGGGAACGCCGGAAGGCGTACACAGGGGGCGGAGCCACGCCTTCTGCCCGGGAAAAAGCAAACAGCTCCTTCCAGTCTGTGTAAGACAGACGCTGACTGCAGTTTGTTGGAAACTGCACTGCATCGGTTGGTGAGCCTTGGGGGTCCTCTCTCTCTCTCTCTCTGGGATCGAGAAGCAGGTACTCTGAGGGGCGCTATTGCGCTAGGGGGAGACACACAAAAAAAAAAAAAAAAAAAAGTTTTTTTGTTTTGCTGGCAAAGGTGTCCTGTATTAACATGGACCCTGCCACTCATGTATCTCCTCCGGATCCCCTCGAGGGGTCTGCGGGATCCTCCAGCACCCCATTGACAATTGAATCTTTGTCGGCTATTATGGAAACTTTTGTGTCCCGGGTGGAAGTGGCTTGTCAGGGACAGGGCGCAAGACCCCCGCCTAACCCCTTATTATCTGAAACCTCGGATTCAGACTCTGAGCCTATTTCTGCAGTTGCAGGTACTTCATCTGGTATTGGTGTCTCGGGTCCTGTCTCTTCAGACAGTGAGGAGGATGTTTCGGCATCCGCCATAGCCCGAGAGGAAGCGTTGGTAAACGCACTCATTGTATCTGTTCAAGAGACCTTAAGGTTACAGGGTATTCCATCAGAAATGGCTGAAACTGAGATCCCTTTTGGGACTAAAAAACGCATCAAAGTGGCGAAGGTTTTTCCATTGCCCAAATGTTTTGGCAATCCAATCGAAGAAGAATGGCGTCTGCCAAAACGCACTTTTAATATTTCTAAACGCATTGACAGGCGTTATCCGTTTGAGGAAACCCTTATTAAGAAATGGACAGAACCACCTGTGGTGGATTCACCTATTGCTAGATTGAATAAAGCCACGGTTATTCCTTTAGAAGACGCTCCGTCTTTTAAAGATCCAGTGGATCGCAAGATAGAAGCTATGTCTCGCACCATGTTTTCCTTGATTGGATCAGCTTTCAGACCAATAATTGCTATTGGTCTGGTTTCGCAGGCTGTAACTGAATGGACCAAGTGGTTACGCCGGGACTTAGAAGAAGTCCCTCAGGCGGTATCAGATTTGTTGGAACAGATGATACAGGGGTTACAGTTTGTATGTGATGCGGCGTTAGACGCCACTCCATTAATGGCGCGAGCATCAGTCTCAGCAGTGGTCCTCAGGCGTACACTGTGGCTAAAAGGTTGGTTAGCCGACCAAGGTTCCAAAAAAGCATTGGCTAATATCCCCTTTTCAGGAGAGCGTCTATTTGGAGCCAACTTAGATGAGATCATTAAGGATCTCACCGGTGGAAAAAGCACCTTTTTTACCGCAAAATTTTAAAGGTAGAGGAACTCGTCAAAGACGAGGGCCTTCTTTTTCTGCTCACAAGAGGTTTTTTCGTCCAGCGGGTGAAAAAACTAAGTCCTCCAAAGCTCCTGCAGGAGGCGTCAGGGGTCGTTGGTCGGGCAAGCAAAAGCCCGCCCCCTCCAGACCTGAAGATAAACCATCCAAAGCCTGAAGGTGCGCCCCCACCCATAACTGGGGTGGGGGGACGTCTTCGCCGGTTCCCGGATCCATGGCTTTCCAGAATCCCGGACAAATGGGTTTGCGAATCATAAGGTCAGGGTACAAGATCGAGTTTCGATCTCTCCCACCGGCGTGATTCTTCCCTTCCAATATCCGACTATCCTCAGATCGTTTAGAAGATCTGCGGAGAGCAGTCATAGATCTACTACAACAAGGAGTGGTAGTCCACGTTCCTTGGACAGAACGGTTTCAAGGGTTTTTTTCAAACCTGTTTACAATACCCAGGAAAGAGGGCAAAGTGCGTCCAATTCTGGACTTAAGAGCACTCAATTCTTTCGTCAACATAAGAAGATTCAGAATGGAGTCCATTCGCACGGTAGCAGCCTTCCTGCATCCAGGGGATGCCCTAGCGTCCATAGACATCAAGGACGCCTATCTTCACATTCCCATTTTCGCAGGACATCAGCGTTTTCTACGCTTTTCCGTAGAGGAGAACCACTATCAGTTTGTGGCGTTACCTTTCGGTCTCGCCACGGCTCCGCGGGTCTTCACAAAGGTGTTGGCCCCTATGTTGGCACTTCTGCGCCAAAGAGGTATATCGATTCTAGGTTACCTAGACGATCTTCTGCTTCATGCAGAGTCTCCTCAGACCTTGCTACAAAACATAGAAATTACTATGATTTCTTTACAGGAATTCGGGTGGCTGGTGAACCAGCAAAAGTCATTTCTGGTTCCCACCCAGAGGCTCGAATATCTGGGTCTAATTCTAGACAGTCAGGACAAGAGTTTTCCTTCCGGTAGGGAAACTCCGAAAGATTCAATCAGCAGTCCAGTTGTTACTGTCCAACAGCTGGTCTTCCCTTCGGACTTGCATGAGGGTTCTGGGGTTGATGGTGGCTTCATTCGAAGCAGTCCCATTTGCCCAGTCCCATACCCGAATTCTTCAGCAAGAGATTCTTCTCAGATGGAATCGGAATCCGGAATCCCTGGACAATCAGATACGATTGAGCAAACAGACCAGAGAGTCTCTGGTTTGGTGGCTTCGGTCTCCAATGCTCAGCCAGGGAAAGTCATTTCTGCCAATATATTGGACGATAGTGACCACGGATGCCAGTCTATCCGGATGGGGAGGAATTCTTGGTCAGTTATCTGTCCAGGGACTTTGGTCCCCGGAAGAATCCAGGTTACCGATAAATGTATTGGAACTGAGAGCGATCAGACTTTGTCTGATTCACTGGACCGAGCAGCTCCAGGGCAGCCCGGTTCGGATCCAGTCGGACAATGCCACGGCCGTGGCTTATGTCAATCACCAGGGGGGCACCAAGAGTGTCCGAGCGGCCAAAGAAGTGGCTTGCATTCTTCGCTGGGCGGAACGATTTGTTCCAGCAATCTCTGCGGTGTTCATTCCGGGGGTGGAGAATTGGCAGGCAGATTATCTCAGCCGTCAGACCCTGGATCAGGGGGAATGGTCCCTCCATCCAGACGTTTTCCACCAGTTGTGCCTACGGTGGGGCACCCCGGATGTGGATCTGTTGGCATCACGATTCAACAGGAAAGTTCAGAGATTCGTGGCTCGCTCCCGCGATCCTCTAGCAGAAACCACAGACGCACTGATCGCCCCGTGGGGGCAATACCAGCTAATATATGCCTTCCCTCCTCTCGCGTTACTGCCAAGACTTCTTCGCAGGATAGAGGAGGAAGGAATCCCAGTAATCCTGGTAGCTCCGGACTGGCCTCGTCGAGCTTGGTACGCCGACATGGTCAGACTGGTGGCGGACGTCCCGTGGAGACTTCCTCTCAGGGAGGATCTACTGTCTCAGGGACCGATCTTCCATCCTGCTTTACGATCGCTGGCTTTAACGGCCTGGCTATTGAGCATCTGGCTCCGCCAGTGCACGCGCCGTTACCCCCCTGGGATCTTAATTTAGTGCGGTTCTTCAGAAACCTCCCTTTGAAGATATTAGGGAGATTCCTCTACCCACGTTGTCCCAGAAGGTGGCCTTCTTGGTGGCTATTACTTCTGCACGCAGGGTGTCAGAACTGGCCGCATTATCTTGTCGTTCACCATATCTGGTGGTTCATAGAGATAAGGTGGTTCTTCGTCCGAATCCATCCTTCCTACCAAAAGTGGTTTCAGAATTTCATTTGAATGAAGAAATTGTATTACCTTCCCTGTGTCCTAAGCCCAGTCATCCTCGGGAGTTTGCGTTACACTCCTTGGATGTGGTCCGGGCGATCAGGGTATACTTGAAAACGACAGACTCGTTTCGCAAGACGGATTCACTTTTTGTGATCCCAGATGGACCCAAAAAGGGGTTGCCTGCATCTGCCGCGACCATTTCCAGATGGATCAGACAGACGGTAGTACAGGCTTATTCTATTAAGGGTCGGGAGCCCCCGTTCCCTGTTAAGGCGCACTCCACTCGGGCACTTAGTGCGTCATGGGCCTTTCGCCATCAGGCGTCAGTGGTCCAGGTGTGCAAGGCGGCTACCTGGTCGTCGGTGCATACCTTTACTAAACATTATAAAGTTGATGTAATGGCATCGTCTGATGCCTCGTTTGGCCGCAAGGTTTTGCAGGCCGCAATTTGAGGAGACCAGTGGTCTACCTCGAGGGTTTTTTCCGTTGGAAAATTTTTCTTTAGTCTCATTCTTTGTTTATAATGAGCCTTTAAAACTTCTAGTTTGGCACCGGTTGGGCCTTCTAGATTGGATTTGATTTTGTCAATCCCACCCCTCATTTGTGGCACTGCTTCTGGATGTCCCAGCTCTTGAGAATCAAGAAGACTACGTCTGTCAATGAGCGATAGAGAAAAATGGATTTTTGTAAGAACTTACCGTAAAATCCTTTTCTCTTAAGCTCATTGACAGACGTAGTACCCGCCCCTCTATCATTGAGTTGGTTTGGGTTAAATTCTCTGTACTGCTTTAAACAGAACTGATTCCCTGTAGCAGAGAGAGGGAGGATATACCCTCAGGGACTGCCCCTAAGGTGGAGCCAGAACGTTTTGTCATTCTGCCTAGTCCTACTCCTGCGGAGACAACATAACCCAGCTCTTGAGAATCAAGAAGACTACGTCTGTCAATGAGCTTAAGAGAAAAGGATTTTACGGTAAGTTCTTACAAAAATCCATTTTTCCCAAAGACAACCTCCAGATATGATGCTGAGCACATGCACTTAACTTATTTGGTAGACTATTCCTGTTAAATCGTTGAATGGTCTTGGCCACCGTGCTGCAGCTCAGTTTCAGGGTCTTGGCAATCTTCTTATAGCCTAGGCCAGTGATGGTGAACCTTGGCACCCCAGATGTTTTGGAACTACATTTCCCATGATGCTCAAGTACACTGCAGAGTGCATGAGCATCATGAGAAATGTAGTAACAAAACATCTGGGGTGCCAAGGTTCGCCATCACTGGCCTAGGCCATATTTATGTAGAGAAACAGTTCTTTTTTTCAGATCCTCAGAGAGTTCTTTGCCACGAGGTGCCATGTTGAACTTCCAGTGACCAGTATGAGACAGTGAGAGCGGTTATACAAGCTGCACACTCACTACTTTTCATTGTAGCAAAGTGTCATTTCTTGAGTGTTGTCACATGAAAATATAAAATAAAATATTTACAAAAACGTGAGGGGTGTACTCACTTTTGTGAGATACTGTGTATATATGATTTTATATATATATATATATATATATATATATATATATATATATATATATAAAATCATTGTCATAGGCCTTTAATATTTCCAATGCAAATGACTGTTTTCCCCTTCTGTTATAGAACCAAATAAGTTGCCAGTTTAAGTAAGCATCTTAATCTTAAGTAGCACCAAATAAGCAGATAACTTCTGTAATAGTGGCATCAGCTAGAGTATTGTGCAGCAGCTGGTGAGTGCCCTTGCTGGAAAATATATTAGGAATGCGTTATGTTCACGGATGATTTTCTGATACAGGGCCTCTTTATGCCAAAATAATTGCTTTTTGTTCTGCCGTTGCTTTTTTCCTTTTTGTTAAGTTTTTGCCAGTCTGTAAAAGATCAAATTAAAAAGCTGTATTCTTAAAATGAAGTGGGAAAAACAATGAAAAGTAGATAGAATTGGGGGTGTGGAGTGGTGTAATAAAATGAATCTTACCTGTACAACTATAAATTGCTGAAGAGGAGAGGGTGAGGGATCATGCACAGCTCCCCATTCTTGTAGTCTTCTAAATGTGTTTGACTGTTAGTGGCAGTAAGTAACCGGTTAGTCTTTCTAAAATGACAGTTGGTTTAGATGCAAACAGTGTTTGGCAGAGTTCTGCGGAATTCAGATTGTAACCAAGTTTCCTTCAGAGGGGAAGCAAAATTGAAGCTAATGGCAGTTATTTTAGGATATCCCCTTCCTGTCCCGCATTGAGCGCAGTGCTGCTTTCTCTGTTTATTGAGCGATCACAAACATCGCTATTCTTGGCGGCAGCTCCTCTTGTTTATCCCTCTTACAGAACTTTTCCTGTGTTATGGCTCTCCGGGATGTTTTGTGTGTGTTTAAAGTCAGCTCATTAATTCTCCTCTTCTGGCTGGTGGGGGTGATGAGGTGCTTCTGGTCTGGCTCTATGCATGATTAAAGACCTTCTCATCTTTTACTTTTCTATCTAAATTGTTCTTTATTGCAGACTGCTTCAGTTCTATAAATAAGCGCGTGTGATCAACCTAATGCTAATATATTCTTCAGCATTTTAACCTATCCAGTGCTCAGCATAAATGTGTACACCCCCTGAACAGATTTGTCAGAAAACGTTTACTTTCCTATCAGAATCAACATTTTCTATGGGACACTATATTGCAACAAAGATTTGGTGATTTGCACACACAAACAAGGATTTTTCCTAAAAAATACATTCAAGACCATGTTGCAAAAATGAATACACCCCAATGAAAGTATTAGGAGCAAAGCTAATCCATAGACAACAAGTCCTAATTAACAACTTCAACTACAGGTGAGTGTACGTATTCATTTAACAGGTGTCTAGCAGACAGTTGACTAAAAAAGGGCATTACTTAACAAAGAAAACTCCTTCCCATTTCATTCTGCCAGCAATGGCACCACATGGAAGAGAAATGTCACAAGGCCTGAGAAAGAAAATGATTTCTTTACACAAAGGCTTCAAGAAGATCAGCAAAGCTTTACTTATCATTCAGAATACTGTAGCAAAAGTTATACAAAAACTTAACAAAGGTGGAATTGCAACCATCTCACAAGAGACGTCCAGGCGACCGTCCATTGTGGTTAACACCTTGACAGGAGAATCTTCTGATGAGAAGGGTTGAAGAAAATCATCATGCAATTTCACTGCAGTTAGCTAAATAAGCTTTGGCATCCAAAGAACAAGACTGTCTTCCTAATTGTTTGGGAGGTTGTCAGGGTCCACAACTAACAGCCTTACACGGTTCAAATCCTAACTGGTTCAGCAGAACCCAGCCAAGATTTGAACCGTTCATGGGCAGGCTGAATGTACCAAGTTGATCGATCGATAAACGTGGGTACAACCAGCCTGGCAGCTTCTCTTGTGATTATCGCTAGCAGCTGCTGTAGCCAATAGCAATAATCACTGTCTTCTCCAAACAGGGAGGGCTCCCCCCCCCCCCCCCAACCTATGGGTGCAGGAATGAAATTTGCTCCATCTATGGCTGGCCTAACTTTGGATGCCACAAACATGTTGCTTCTTGTTGCATACAACCTCTTTATCTTGGAATATTATCTTTAACTGATGATTTTGATGGATAACCCTGATGACCCTCACTAAAGAGGTTAAAGTTGTGATGAGACTATACACTTTCCTTTCCTTTTGTGCAGTGTGAAGTCCTAGCATTTCCCCTCTGCAGATAATTATAGCTTTCCCAGATCTGTTTCTATAGACTGGAATCCACCGGAGGATCCCAGCTGGCACTTATCCAGGCCAGCAACCATCTTACCATTGCATTAAGAGCCACAGCTGTGTGCTTTGACTTGTGTTTCCTCTCTTTAGTCTTGGGGAATAGAAAAACAATGATCAGTCTTCTACACAATAATCTCTTGGTCCGCAGTTCTCTTTTGGATCTTTACAGGCGGTCCTCTAAACCTGCATTTTTTTTTAAGACTGTTGGTTGACATCCTGCTGCTGTGCGCCTGATAACTCCAATTTGATGAGGAAAAAAATAAACCATTCTTTCCAGATCAGCTGTAAACCTTGTCTGATTTAAACTTTATAACAGACCTTTACCTGCCTTTGTTTCGTAGATGCTGATATCAACTGTTGTTGCTTGCTGGCCAAAAGCTTTCTCAATTCGTGCTATGTCAGAGGATCAGCCTTTTCTATAACAAAATTATCAGTTCTAGTGCCCTTGGCAATTTTTCTTGATAAGCAACACCCAAGTCAAGGACCCCACCATCTCCTCAGTCTTTTTCCTGTGCTGCTGTATTCCGTTTTCCAGGCTGTGTGTAATTTGAGCCCAAGCTTTGTTGAGGTTTTGGATAGAGGCAGAGAAGCACTTGCAGAAGAGGAGGGCACTTATTCTGGGAAACCCATCCTTCAGGGAAAATATTGTCTTGTATGTTTATATGTGTGTGAGCTGAGTAATTGTATAGTGGAGAGTGGAAGGCACATGACTTGTAAGGGCAGAGGGCATTACGTTTGCATTTTAGTTGCTTTTGCATTACAGCTTAAGGGGATAAAAAGGTTAACTGGCCTTTATTACAGTGAAGGTCTGTTTTTTAATATTAGGAACCATTGGCAGTAAAAACACAACAAAGAGCATATTCTCTGCTCACCCTGTGTAGCTCCAAATCCAGGATGGCTCTGATAGATAGTTAACACGTCTTGTTTCCCTCTCTGGACAGATTGCAGAATCTTGGCACAATTGTGGGTTTGTTCCTGGGGTTGGGAGGCTAGCAGAAGCTGAATACGGGGGGTCAGTGAGTAATTCCAGGGTGCAGCCATGGTTAATAACAATTTGGTGGGGATGTTTTTATGGTGATGTCATTGGGAAAACAGCGATCTAGAGTCGGGCTGCTGATATTAAATTGCAGCGGCCTAATTATTGAAGTCGAAGGACTCTCTAACTCATGCTGACATCCCATTGGAAAGCAAATATAATAATTTAACCACTTAAGCCCTGGAGGATTTTCCTGCTAAAAGACCAGGGGGTATTTTGCGATTCGGCACTGCGTGACTTTAATGGACAATTGCGCGGTCGTGCGACGCTGTACCTAAATGAATTTGACGTCCTTTTTTTCCCACAAACAGAGCTTTCTTTTGGTGGTATTTGATCACCTGTGCGATTTTCTGATCACGCGCTATAAACAAAAAAAGAGCGACAATTTTGCAAAAATAGCAATATTTTTTATATGAAATTCCCCCCCAAAAAAAAGTAAAAATCAAAATTTTTTAAAATTTTCGGCCAATTTGTTTTATGCTACTTATGTTTGGTAAAAAAAATCGCAAAAAGCGTATTTTGATTGGTTTGCGCAAAAGTTATCGCGTTTACTAACAAAGGGAAAGATTTTTGTCATTTTTGTTGTTTTTTTTTTTAACGCGTAATGGCGGCGATCTGCGATTTTTTTTTGCGGTACTGCGACATTGGGGCGGACAGATCGGACCCTTGACTGACATTTGTGACACTTTTGGGGTTACCAGTGACATTTCTACAGTAATCAGTGCTATACATATGCACTGTTACTGTAAAAATACACTGGTTGTGAAGGGGTTAACTTTATTTGGGAGGGAGGGGCTGTGTGTATCCCTAGGGGCGTGCTTTCTACTGTGATTGGGTGTGGCTTGAGCTGTAAGGACACTGATCAACGGATCTACATACTAGATCTGTTTGATCAGTGTCTTTACAGCGAGGAGAATGACAGGCAGCTTGTTTACACAAGCTGCCTGACATTCTCACTCTCTCCCGCCGATCGCCGAGTGACCGGCGGACATCGGGTCCGCTGGTCACACGCGCGGGGGGGTCCGTGACCACGCGGGAGCGGGAGCGCACCTCCGGGGGCGCTCGCTCGCTCCCTAGACCCTCACAAGCTAGTGACGTAGCCCTACGTCACTTTGCCTGTGAGGGGCTGACTGCCGACGTAGATCGGCGTTAGGCAGTCGGCAAGTGGTTAATTAACGTCACTCTGCCTGGCAGGGGCTGACCGCCGCAGTAAATCTACTTGCGGCGGTCGGCAAGCAGTTAAATAAACCTATTATATTCAGGAGGTTTGTCTTTCAAAGTGTACTGTGATGAGTTTGTGTGTGTAATTCTGCAAGTCTTGCTTCCATCACAAATGCCTAAAATTAAGGGTCAGTTCCTTATTCTTTTTCTTCCATGAAGAAGTTATCATATTTTTATACATGTATTCAGCCATCAAGAATAAGAATTCCAACATGCAGGGTCTCAGAAATTGTTGAAATGAAGAGAAAAAAATAACTATATCAACATATTGACATATAAATATACAGTAATCCCCCGCTCCATCGCGGTTCAGTTTTTGCGGTCCCGGTAATTCGCGCTATTTTAATTAGGACCCATTAATTCGGATATCGCGGTCCCGGTAATTCGCGCTATTCTAATTAGGACCCATTAATTCGGATATCGCGGTAATATTTTGCCATTTCGCGGTTATGTAGCGGTGAATCAGAGAATCAGAGCGAGGCTGTGGTGGAACGCATGCCTCGCTCGTGGACCGCACCGAGCGCGGTGACGTTAGAGGGGGCGGTAACGCGATTCGGAGCATGTACAGATGTGCTCCATGCTCCTTTGCCAACCACAAGCAAGAATGCCCGCAAGAATGCCACCCAAGCGCCCATCATCTAAGGCTAAGGCTTCTGGTGAGCCAAAACAGAAGAGGAAGTTCCTTACAATTCAGGAGAAGGTGAAACTTCTTGATATGATAAAGGAAGGACAGAGTTATGCTGCTGTAGCCCGCCATTATGGTATGAATGAGTCAACGATTCGATACATCAAAAAGGATGACAAGAATATCAGGGCAACTGCTGCACTGTCCATAAACCAAGCTGCAAAAAGAGTTGTTTCTTCCCGCAATAAAACCATTGTTAGGATGGAAACTGCATTGGCCATTTGGATCCAAGATTGCAGAAAAAAAAGCATCACATTGGATGGTAACATCATCAGGACTCAGGCAAAGAAGCTGTACGACACTTTTGCCAATCAAGGAGGCTCTGAAGAAGGCTCTGCCGCAGCCGAACAGTCAGACAACGACAATCCTGATCAGCCTTCTACTTCTAGTACAGGTACATCTTCATCAGGAGACTTTTCTGCCAGCAAGGGGTGGTTTGACCGCTTCCAGAAACGCTATCAGTTGAAGAGTGTTTCATTGCAAGGTGAAGCTGCATCTGCCGACAAAGAAGCTGCTGAAAGGTACACCAATGAGACCTTCAAGAGTTTCATCGAGGAGGGTGGGTACAAACCAGAGCAAGTCTTTAATATGGATGAGACCGGCTTGTTCTGGAAGAGAATGCCCAAACGGACATACATCATGAAGGAGGAAGCCTGAGCCCCTGGATTCAAGGCTCATAAGGACAGAGTAACCTTGGTTATGTGTGGAAATGCTGCTGGGTTTATGATCAAGCCAGCCCTGATCTACAAGGCCAAGAACCCCAGAGCATTGAAGCATAAAAACAAGAACCAGCTACCAGTCTATTGGATGCATAACCCTAAGGCTTGGATGACTAAACGCCTCACAACTGAGTGGTTCCATAATTGTTTCATCCCAGCCGTCAAGGTCTACCTTGCCGAACTTGGCCTTGATTTTAAAGTGCTTCTGCTGATGGATAATGCAGGAGGCCACGCCATGGATCTATCGTACGAAGGAGTGCAAGTTGAGTTCCTTCCACCCAACACCACGTCTTTTATTCAGCCTATGGACCAGGGTGTGATACGAGCATTCAAGGCGCTGTACACTCGCAACTCCTTGAATCATCTTGTTGAATACATGAACAATGATGATAATTTCAATTTGAAGAACTACTGGCGTAATTACACCATTGCAACTTGTCTGGAGAACATACAAAAGGCCCTCAAGGAGATGAAGAAGGAGACCCTGCATGCCTGTTGGAAGAAGCTTTGGCCAGAAATTATTCATGAATATGAAGGGTTCTCTCCTGACGAAGTTCATCATTCAGCTGTGGACAAATCAATTAGGCTGGTGAAGTTGCTAGGAGGTGAAGGTTTTCAGGATATGACCCAGGACGATGTCAATGACCTAATTGAAACCCATATAGCTCCACTAACCGATGAGGATCTGTCCGAACTCACCAAGTCCGCGAGTGAGGAGGAAATGGAGGAACATGAGGGGGAGGAAGAAGATGAAGGCTTGTCAATTGAGCGCCTTGGCAGGGTCATGCATACTGCCAATGACCTGAAACAGATGTTAGCTGATTGGGATCCTGACATGGTTCGTTCACTGCAGTTCCAAAACAGCATTGATGGAGCCATTCAGGTGTACAAGAACCTCCTCGCCCAAAAGAAGAAACACGCCCAGCAACTGCCTATAACTATGTTCTTCACAAAACAGAAGAAGGCCACATCCACCCCAAGTACCTCCACAGGCACATCTGATGTAGAAGTGGAGGTCATGGAGCAGCAAGAAGATGACCAACCTACACCAAAAGAAGCGCCTGCTGAACCTGCGCCTTCAAAAGGACAGTAGCTGCTCTTATTTGCTGCTTATCGTCATCTTCTTTTCTGCTGAGTACAGTACTGTATGTACAGTACTGTACAGTACTCTTTTATTTACTACTGTACAGTATACCGTACTGTACTTTTAGCACAATAGTTTTGTGTTTTTACAATGCTCTCTCTCTATACACTACTGTACAGTATACAGTACAGTACTGTACTGTTAGCACAATACAGTACAGTAGTTGTGTTTTTACAATGCTCTTGCTCTCTCTCTATACTGTACAGTGCAGTACAGTTGTACAGTACTGTACTCTTTTTTTACTATTGTACAGTATACAGTACTGTACTGTTAGCACAATAGTTTTGTGTTTTTGCAATGCTCTTGCTCTCTCTCTATCTTTTATGTGTTTTTATTGCTTAAAAGTTTGTTTAAAGACCTTTAAATGCTATTAAAAAGTTAACAAAACATGCCTAGGGTCTATTTAAATAGGGTCTTTCTATTTCGCGGATTTTCACTTTTCGCGGGTGGGTTTGGAACGTAGCCCCCGCGATGGAGGGGGGATTACTGTATAAGAGAGGTTCCCTAGAAGTAAATAAGGAGAAGAGTAAGTTTGAATAGGATTCCATATTGAAGGTGAGTGGGTCTTGACTGTAATAATTTTATGAGTTGTGAGACTCACATCAAGTGTAGAGTGTTTAAAGGACACCGCCACTCGCTTTTTCTTTCTTTTAAGGGCTTTCCTCACCCATGTTTAACCACTTAAGCCCCGGAGGATTTGGCTGCTCAAAGACCAGGCCCTATTTTGCGATTCGGTACTGCGTGACTTTAACGGACAATTGCACGGTCGTGCGACGCTGTACCAAAATGAAACTTACGTCCTTTTTTTCCCACAAACAGAGCTTTCTTTTGCTGGTATTTGATCACCTGTGCAATTTTTATTTTTTGCGCTATAAACAAAAAAACAGCGACAATTTTGAAAATATTACAATATTTTTCACTTTTTTTATATCAAAAATTCTCAAAAAAAAAAAGGAAAAATCTAATTTTTTTTAACATTTTAGGCCAATTTGTTTTCTGCTACATTTTTTTTGGTAAAAAAAAAAAAGAATCGCAATAAGCGGATTTTGATTGGTTTGCGCAAAAGTTATTGCGTTTACTAACTACGGGAAAGATTTACAGTGCATTGCGAAAGTATTCGGCCCCCTTGAACTTTTCGACCTTTTGCCACATTTCAGGCTTCAAACCTAAAGATATAAAACTGTAATTTTTTGTGAAGAATCAACAAGTGGGACACAATCATGAAGTGGAACGAAATTTATTGGATATTTCAAACTTTTTTAACAAATAAAAAACTGAAAAATTGGGCGTGCAAAATTATTCAGCCCCTTTACATTCAGTTCAGCAAACTCTCTCCAGAAGTTCAGTGAGGATCTCTGAATGATTCAATGTTGACCTAAATGACTAATGATGATACATAGAGTCCACCTGTGTGTAATCAAGTCTCCGTATAAATGCACCTGCACTGTGATAGTCTCAGAGGTCCGTTTAAAGCGCAGAGAGCATCATGAAGAACAAGGAACACACCAGGCAGGTCCGAGATACTGTTGTGGAAAAGTTTAAAGCTGTATTTGGATACAAAAATATTTCCCGAGCTTTAAACATCACAAGGAGCACTGTGCAAGCGATAATATTGAAATGGAAGGAGTATCAGACCACTGCAAATTTAGGAAGGCCTGGCCGTCCCTCTAAACTTTCAGCTCATACAAGGAGAAGACTGATCAGAGATGCAGCCAAGAGGCCCATGATCACTCTGGATGAACTGCAGAGATCTACAGCTGAGGTAGGAGACTCTGTCCATAGGACAACAATCAGTCGTATACTGCACAAATCTGGCCTTTATGGAAGAGTGGCAAGAAGAAAGCCATTTCTTAAAGAGATCCATAAAAAGTGTCGTTTAAAGTTTGCCACAAGCCAACTGGGAGACACACCAAACATGTGGAAGAAGGTGCTCTGGTCAGATGAAACCAAAATCAAACTTTTTGGCAACAATGCAATACGTTATGTTTGGCGTAAAAGCAACACAGCTCATCACCCTGAACACACCATCCCCACTGTCAAACATGGTGGTGGCAGCATCATGGTTTGGGCCTGCTTTTCTTCAGCAGGGACAGGGAAGATGGTTAAAATTGATGGGAAGATGGATGGAGCCAAATACAGCACCATTCTGGAAGAAAACCTGATGGAGTCTGCAAAAAACCTGAGATTGGGACGGAGATTTGTCTTCCAACAAGACAATGATCCAAAACATAAAGCAAAATCTACAATGGAATGGTTCACAAATAAACATATCCAGGTGTTAGAATGGCCAAGTCAAAGTCCAGACCTGAATCCAATCGAGAATCTGTGGAAAGATTGGATCCAACCTCACTGAGCTTGAGCTGTTTTGCAAGGAGGAATGGGCAAAAAATTTCAAGTTTCTCGATGTGCAAACTGATAGAGACATACCCCAAGCGACTTACAGCTGTAATCGCAGCAAAAGGTGGTGCTACAAAGTATTAACTTAAGGGGGCTAAATAATTTTGTACGCCCAATTTTTCAGTTTTTTATTTGTTAAAGTTTGAAATATCCAATAAATTTCATTCCACTTCATGATTGTGTCCCTCTTGTTGTTGATTCTTCACAAAAAATTACAGTTTTATATCTTTGTTTGAAGCCTGAAATGTGGCAAAAGGTCAAAGAGTTCAATGGGGCCGAATACTTTCGCAATGCACTGTATGTCATTTTTATTGTTTTTTTTTTTTAAACTAGTAATGGCGGCGATCTGCAATTTTCTTTGCGGGACTGCGACATTGCGGCGGACAGATCGGACCCCTGACTGACATTTTTGACACTTATGGAAGTACCAGTGACATTACTACAGTAATCAGTGCTATGGTTACTGTCAAAATGGCAGGGAAGGGGTTAACTTGGTGATCAAGGGGTTAAGTGTGTCCCTAGGGGCATGATTCTAACTGTTAAGGGGCGTGGCTTGTTAGATCATCACAGAGACATACGATCCTACATAGCAGGATTGCATAGCCTCTGTGATGATCTAAGGGAGAATGACAGACGGCTGTGTTTGCAAGAAAACTGAAATACATCACAGGTGATATAATTTGCTGCTCATTGATTGCAGTATTCTTGTCTGCATCTCCCCAAGGTAATACTTAACCACTTTAGCACCGGAGGATTTTGCTGTCTTCCGTCCAGGCCACTTTTTGCGATTCGGCGCTGTGCGACTTCAACTGACAATTGCGCGGTCGTGCGACACCGTACCCAAACGAAATTTACGTCCTTTTTTCCCCACAAACAGAGCTTTCTTTTGGTGGTATTTGATCACCTGTGCGATTTTTACTTTTTGCGCTATAAACAAAAAAAGAGCGTTTATTTTGAAAAAATAACTATTTTTAACATTTTTTTTATATGAAATTCTCCCCAAAAGATGTAAAAACCAATTTTTTAAAAAATTTTTGTCCAATTTGTTTTCTGCTACCTATGTTTGGTAAAAAAAATCGCAATAAGCGTATTTTGATTGGTTTGCGCAAAAGTTATTGCGTTTACTAACAAAGGGAAAGATTTCTGTCATTTTTGGTGTTTTTTTTTTTAACGCATAATGGCGGCGATCTGCGATTTTTTTTTTTTTTTTGCGGGACTGCGACATTGCGGCGGACAGATCGGACCCTTGACTGACATTTTTGACACTTTTGGGGGTACCAGTGACATTACTACAGTAATCAGTGCTATATATATGCACTGTTACTGTAAAAATGACACTGGCAGGGAAGGGGTTAATTTTATTGGAGAGGGAGGGGTTAATGTATGCCTGGTGCTTACTGACGTGTGGGGGGGGAGGTGACTGAGTGAGTCATGGACAGATCGGATGTCCAGCTATGCTGAACAGTCCGATCTGTCACTCCCTGTCACTATGGAGATCCGCCCGCTGTGTTTACACACAGCGGGCGGATCTCCAGACTCGATCCCCGATGATCGGGTAAGAGCAGCGGCGATCGCCGCTGCTCCTCCCCTGGCCCGACTCCCGTTGTGAATGAAAACAGCGGGAGCGAGCCTCCGGCGGCGCGCAAGCGCCGCCCAGAAGGGGGAGTGTCTGACGACGCAGTACTACGTCGTCAGACGATAACGAGCCACTCTGCCGCAGTAATATTACTGTGAGCAGTCGTAAAGTGGTTAAAATATGGCCTGTTAGTGTGCCCTGAGGACCGGAGTTGAGAAACACTGGCCTAACGAACAGCAGAAAACTATCAATTCATGCTTTGCACCCGAAGTGGAGAGCATCTCACAGAAGGGAAACACAAATAAAGAGCCACTGAAGGAAATTATAGTTACACAAACAACTTCTGAAGGACAACAAATGCCTGTTGTATTGCAAGAAGGTGGTTAAAATTGCCCAGTGTGGAAATCTGAAAGTGGCATAAGTGGAGGAGTACGTAGAGGATTGGTCTGGGATATTTTGAGAGCATTATGACCTTCTTATTATATATGGGGTCAACTACCTCTGGGGAGTGAGCATTATGTTGGGAAACCAAGGGAAACAGCAGCACTTGGTTGGGGGTTGAAGAATTTGGCACATTGCAGTTTTGAATCATTTTGGATTGCACATTTGTATTACTTTTATATGAAATAAGTTACACTTACCTTGAAAATAATTTGGCACATTTTTTGTTTAATATTTATTGCACAAGCACCTTGATATCACACTTGGAATTCAATATTAGGCCATAGATAGCATCACTCTCATAGAACTGTTTAAGCACATTACAGTTTTGTTTGGGTTTGTCTATGCAGGACAGCCAAGGGCAGGTTGGATTGATTCTGCCAAAACCTTTTCAGCAGCGCTTAAGTCATGCTGGACCACCCACTCAGAAGAAGCCTGCAATGTGGCATCCCAGCCTAATGCTCTCATGCCATCCTGCAGGAACCGATTGTACCTGGGACTTATCCTGCTTCCTTGAATGCTTGAAATATGAGGTAAATCTAGTAAGGAAAAGAATATTGGCAGGCAGAGGAGGAAGGCTCACAGGAGAGGTTGAGGAGAAGGAAAGTGAAGACCAAGGAGGAATGGGGAAAGTAACGATTGGAGTAAGAGTGGTCCTGTTTGAAAGGAGCATTTATGATTGTTTTAGTTTTTTTTCCTATTAGCCCATCTTACAATAATCTGTCTGGTTGTATTGTCTCACTGGTCTCCAAGCCCCCCTCCATATGAGGCATGATTCCATGGATTGCACTACAGTTGGAATAAGTGGATCTTTACTATTAAAATATTTGGCTGTATCTGTGGTGCAAACCAGCGGTTCTTGATGCACAGTTGGCTCAGTAATAAAAAGGGCTGATTTACATGGATCCACCCACTATCCTTAAATGAGTAATAAACCTCATTGTTCTACAGTGACCAGGAATCTTACTGTAGTCAGTGATTTCTTTGGGTGCAGAAGAATCCACCTCACAATATTTTGGACATGGTTAAAGTGGATATGTGTATAATTTAGGCTTATCACTCTATTCTCATACTTAGAGCCTTGTTCTGACTGTACACGCTATTTGTTACCACGTTTTGTTATCCTTTTATTTGTGCTCTTCGTTGCGAGAAAGTGTAAAGCATTACCCTTTACTCAGATAATAGTTCTTTCTCCATAATTATCCTAGGAGTGTTTCTTCTGTCTCCACTTAACAGCTGGCATGAACCTTTCAATTCTTTTCTAGTTCTGAATTTTTTTTGGGGTGAAGACTGTGTTATTTCTTCATCTGCTGGAAAGAAATATATTGAATTGAGACGACACGCGCTGTTCGTCTTAATGGGCTTTTTCAATTCTTGTGAATTTCACTCTCTTCTCTGCGGAATTCGCAATATACACCTACAAGTTCTCTCCAGTGCTCTACAAGTTTTATCCGGTGCTTCCAACCTATTATTTGTTGGGCGGCAAATTCTTTCTACACCCAATCTGCTGCAGCTTCTGTTTTTGCAGTCCAAATGGGAATCTATGTGATGATTTTTAAGATTTCTTTTCAGGGACAGTCAGCCAAATTAACTAGAGATGTATTAAGAATGTCTGTCTGTTTTCAGATTAGAGAGGCCCTATGCATGTAAAGTATGCTTGGAAAACTGCGTGTGCGCCCCACTCAGTTAAACAACTCTTGTAGCAGTCATTTTCGTTTCAGTTTAAGCCACTTTAGTCCCCAAACCACCTGTCTGCCACCAGTGGTCCTTTTGCTTGTCATTGGAACACAGTTAAAGCCATCATCTTTGTCATTAAATCACAACATCTTCATTCTGTATCAACATTTATCCATTCTTTACATATTTTTATATTTTCTTTGGTCATCTTTTGGTCTAGTTGTGTGTTTGTGTCAGCAAAAAAACAAGGATGAAGTTACCCAGTCTGTTGTCATTCTTGGTGGGTCTGCTCTTGTTCTCTCTGTCGGTATTGTCTTTTCTGTCCTTCATTACATCAGAATTTTCTTTACCTGTTATTAAATAACAATTTGTGAGTAGCCTAATGCCTCGTTTCCACTGAGCGGTACGGTTTGGTACCGTACGCAATTTTTGCTTTTCCATTGTCAGAAGTTGTAAATGGTACCCTAATTCTGAACCGTGCCATACCACTTTTTTGGTACCCTTTCGTTGGGGTACCAAGCACATTAGTACCATACCAACAGGGTGGAGCAATACTGTTGAGGTACTGTTGAGCTTGGGTACTGTTGGTGGAAACGCAAGCCTGATCAAGGTGTTCCGTACCGAACCGTACTGAACTGTACCGAACCGTACTGCTCAGTGGAAACGAGGCATTATTCTGCATTTCCGTCTACAGCTCTGTTGGAATGTACATGGTCTAATGTCTCCTTATCCTAAGCCCAGCACCCACTAAAACTTCTTCCATTTGAATAGAACAGGGAAGGGAGTACATTTCTGTTGAGACAGGAAGTAATGGGAACAAAACACATTTTTAAAATGGGGAAGAGTTGTTTTTTTTTTTTCAGTGACAACTGCATCCCTTGTTTCTTGTTTTGCTGTCAGAGGTTGTCCTAAGTATAGGAAGTAAGGTTCATTTTCACCAATTGAGACATTGAAACCATAAGAAAAGACCAAAATATTTCCTGTTTCTAACTCTATCCAAAATGTAAAAACAAAGTTGGTTGAAGTGGGCTTAAAATCCTTTTGGATGCTTTGCCTTTGACGAGTTCTCTTTTAGCAGAAGACAAAAACATGGGTGTTTTTGTGGCCTCAGTGGAATTTAATAAAACTTCACAAGAATGGAACGGCTCTGCTTCTGGGGATGCTGCAGGTGAAAGTGTTACTTTTTTAAAAAGGTTACTATGTACCGCTTAGGTTGGGTAAAATAGTTTGTAAGTAAAGTGAGTGGATATCTACTGAAATTGCCCCATGTATGGCCACCATAGGGTTCCTCTGAATTTTGTGTATCAAACTGCAATCCATTCTTTAGCCATTAAGTAGATTTTTGCTGTTGTTAGTCGACTTTTTTAGTGTCTATTCATTACTTTGTACCCAAAGCCAGTTCTTAAAGTTTTAAATCTTGTGGATTTCCCACCCACCACAGCAGTAACTCTTGCAAATCTGAAGTATTCTGTCCTCAGAGCACATTGATAGCTATCTTAAAGCACTCTGCATTTATTCCCAGCTGTCAAATCCAAGCGTTCATCTTTGTCTCTGGTTAAAATTTCACTTGTTTTGAACCTTGCCAACCCAATGTGTAAATTATATGAAAGTTTCCTGGTAAGATTAGTTTTTTATCCAGAAATTCTACGTTTGGGAAAGAATGGGATTAACCCCTGACAATAATTTCGAGAAATTATGACATTTAAAAGGGACTTCCCAGCTAATGAAAAAACAAAATTATTTCACAGCTGCTCAGTTCCGTACACTATTGTTTAAGGCTTTCCTGATACTAGGAGCAAAGCTGACAATATGAAAAAAAATAATTACACCTGCCCCTGGGCACAAAGATTGGAGATTAACAAGGGAAAGGTGTTTTTTCCCATTTAGATCCAGCAATGCAATGCTTAGGCAGGGTGTGATCACTTGCAGAAGCTCAAATCCAGATCCCTGTATTGTGTGTGTGTGTGTGTGTATGTGTTGTGAGGCATCAAAGTTAGTTACTTTCTCAGAAATGGTTCAGGCCTTTTATATAGGTAAGCCTAAGTCAAATAATTTTTCAAACAAATTGGGATAATAAAGTATCCTTGCTGCCTTGATGGAGCCATGATTGTTTATGAACACAGGATGAACATTTTATGGGGTGCATTTAAAGTTTTACTCAACCCAGAAGTTATACCTTAGTGGTAGGTGAAACCTGGTAGACTCCTTCAGCCCCTGACTTCTTACTTTGATACCAACAGTAGAATTTTCCTGCCATAATTCGGGACTCTATTGCTTTCTTCTTATTAGTTTTGGCTGTTCCTGTCTATATTTTTGTATTCCAGCTCATCCTGATACTTTCTCTATAATATAAAATAAAAAATAAAAAAGCAGCAGAGGTGGAAGATATTCCTCATAATGGCCAGACAGAGCAGGACTGTAGACCTTCCCTGTGAGCTCAGCAGTTTAATTAGTGTAGCCCCAGAGAGATAGAAGGAACTGTCAGCTGGTTTCTATCCAGCAGACACTGAAATATCTGTTTCAGTAGAGTGACCCTTTATCTGTGACCATTAATAGGCATGCACCTAGCAGATGAATGTTAACTGCTTCTGTGACTCATTTTCATCTAGATTTGCAATGGAGGCAAATATCAGCCTGTGATGTCCAAGAAAGGCAAAGAGCTACAACAAAGAAGCTTAAATGGCATGTAAAAATATTTGTTTCTTTTGCACAAGAAATTCATTTTTCAGGTATTTGCATCGCAAGCAGGTAGCACAAAGAATGACCCCATGGCCCTTATAATTAATCCATCATTTTGATGAGTGGCACTGATTTCAGCAGGGTCTGCTTAAAATGGTTAAAATTACTTTGGGCCAAGACCCCCAAAGAAGGGGCCTTGCTGTACCACCCTTCTCCATTACAAATCATCATTTATATAAGTCGCTCACAGCTACTCTCAGGCACATGTGTGGGGTCATTCGGGTTTTGAAATTGAGTCTTAAATAACTCCTAAGCCTGTGATGATGATCAAGCTGTTTCCAGTTCAGATGCACCATAGTGCAACATTCCCAGCTAGTGACAGAGGGAGAAGAAGGGAACATTTTGATATAATGAAGTATTGATGTCTGCTGGTCAGCTGGGGATAGTGATGCTCAAGAAGAGCTGTGACATCAAAGCGCTCCACGATTTCCCCAGATCAATTTGTTCCTCTCCTCTCTGCAAGAAATCAATAGACTCATTGGATACAACCGCTGCCAGGCCCCTCTCATATTTCAGCTCCTTGTTCTGCTATTCCCATGTTTGGGCAAATAGTACAGCCAAACTCCAGATTGGTGCAAAACGTTTCATGTGCTTGGAAATGGCTCAACTTTCTAAAACTGTGCTATATCCAATAATTTGCAAACCTTCTTCACCGTCCCTGCACACCAGCTGAAATGTTACAAATGGCATAAAGTAGGAATGCCTATACTAGTTGCTCAAATTAGAATGGTGGCAAAAGAGAGACCCGAAAGGGATTTATTTGAACCTCTATCTAAACCCAAAAATGTAATGTATTGCAACTTAGCAGTCTACCCCCCTTCCGAAGAAAACACCATATACCATATACGCCGAGTCGAAAAACCCCAAAGGTAATTACCGTATTTGTCGGCATATAACACGCATCGGCGAATAACACGCACCTCAAATTTAGGAGGGAAATTTTAGGAAAAAAGCTCAAATTTTAAATGAACCGCATTGAACTCAGAACTTTTTTTTTTTATCAAATGCAGTCTTACCAGTGCCCGTGAATGGAGCCTCACCAGCGCAGTCTCCATCAATGCAGCCTCACCAGCGCAGTCTCCATCAATGCAGCCTCACCAGCGCAGTCTCCATCAATGCAGCCTCGCCATCGCAGTGTCCCCAAAGCAGGCTCGCCAGCGCAGTGTCCCCAAAGCAGGCTTGCCAGCACAGTGTCCCCAAAGCAGGCTCGCCAGCGCAGTGTCCCCAAAGCAGGCTCGCCAGCGCAGTGTCCCCAAAAGCAGGCTCGCCAGCGCAGTGTCCCCAAAAGCAGGCTCGCCAGCGCAGTGTCCCCAAAGCAGGCTCGCCAGCGCAGTGTCCCCAAATCATGCTCGCCAGCGCAGTGTCCCCAAATCATGCTCGCCAGCGCAGTGTCCCCAAATCATGCTCGCCAGCGCAGTGTCCCCAAAGGAGGGTCGCCAGGGCAGTGTCCCCAATGCAGGCTCGCCAGGGCAGTGTCCCCAATGCAGGCTCGCCAGGGCAGTGTCCCCAATGCAGGCTCGCCAGGGCAGTGTCCCCAATGCAGGCTCGCCAGGGCAGTGTCCCCAATGCAGGCTCGCCAGGGCAGTGTCCCCAATGCAGGCTCGCCAGGGCAGTGTCCCCAATGCAGCCTCGCCAGCGCAGTGTCCCCAATGCATCCTTGCCAGCGCAGTGTCCCCAATGCATCCTCGCCATTGCAAAATATATATACACGCCAATGCACAGAGCGGCAAAATAGATTAAAAAAAAAAGCCAGGCAGCGCTGAGGCAGGGGGGGGGGCTGAGGAGAAGGGAGGATGAGCGGCTGCTGTCATCTGACCTCCTGGCGCCTATGAATGACGTCACACGTCCTGTGTCCCGGCAATTGGCACACTGTGCTGTCTATCATAGGAGGTGGGACTTCCTATGACAGCAACCACTCGTCCTTCCTTCTGCTCGGCCCGGTCCGCCCCCCTCTGCCTCTCAGTGCTGCCCGGCTTTTCTTTTTTTTAATATATCGGTGTATAATACACATTGGTGTTTTGCCCTCCGTTTTTAGGAGGAAAAAGTGCGTGTTATACGCCGATAAATACGGTAAGTACATGTAATCTATGAAAGCCCTGGCTGTCTTTGACCTATTCATCTGCAAGGTACCGTAAGTACAGTAAATGTATTCTCTTATAAATCTCCAAGGTATTGGAAGTAAGTATTACCAGTAGATGTATAATCTCTCAAGGCGCTGGCTGTGCGGGAATCCTGTACCGGTATACCGTATAGGGGATTTTTTTGAGGTTCAAAAGTCGTCTTACACGCCGGAAAATACGGTAAACCATTATAACTGCTTGGACAGAGGATTTTTTTTACTTTTATAGTTCTAATCATAGCATACATTTTTAAATGTCAGCATTTTAAGGCCTTATTCACACTGACAATGTCAAACCTGCACTTATTGGACATTTTTCAATGCATGTAATGAATTTTCAGTGGTGCCATTCACACTGTTCATTTACCTGCATTTAGAGAAATTAAAGAGGATCTAAAGAAGGGTCAAAACATGTTATAATGGTGACCATCTTCTCTCCTTTGGTTTGACATGGTTTGAGTGCTCATCAAGTCTTCCAGTTTGCCCTCCCCAGCCGTTGGGCCACCAGGTGTATGACATCACATCTGTTTCCTGGACACGTGACTTTTGCGGATGCGCCATCTCAGTGACGTAATCCTCACAATTCTCCCTCTCACTTCCCTGAGGCTTCTGGGCAGTTTAACCTACTGTTGGGTCAGTGTTTCTCCTTTCCACAGGCTTCATGATGTATCAGTCTAGGCACTCCTGTATGTCATTCTTTTTAACATTACATTAAAGTAAATTTTGATTTTATGAACTGTTCCTGGATATGTGGCTCTATGGACTTACACAGGTCTGAGAGGACTTCTTTATTTGTTTTGTGCTCATGTCTCATTACTGGTCCGATGAGTAGTTGGGAGTTGGCCTTACTGTAGTAATCTACATATCCCCTTGGAAACTCATTGCACTTTGTACTTGCATTTCTTTCTGTTTATAGAAAATAGAATTCTGTGTGTCCAGAATCCAATGAAAAAAAAAAAATCTAAATGCCATCTAGTTTGGGGACCATGGGTCACCCACTTCTTCCTGGGGGCTGCCTCCTAAAAACCTGTTGTGTGCCTAGATTAATGCAGGGAACTGATAGTGAACTGCGAACCTACTTGGCCACCTTCTCTTCCTGCCCCTCCTCCTTTCCCCCCTCTCTCATTCATTCTCCACTCAAAACCTTTTATCAAAATTGATTTACCTTCTCTTTTCAGACTTATTACAATTTTTCATTTTTACGTTACAATTTCCAAAATAATGAACGTTTCCAAGCCTCCCCTGCATTAGTATACTTGATCGACGTATACTCCAATAACTGCTGTAACTCATCTAGGTAGTTTTTCTGGATAATTATTGAAGTGCCTTACTGTATCTTCTTTGTTTGCACTTGAAATAATTAAAAAGATTGAACACACACAAAAAAAAATTATGTAAATGCATCTAAACATGGCTAAAGCAGGAACATCTAAATGCAGGAAAAAAATATCTGGGAGGCATAAAAGTTGTTTACACGTTCTGAATCAATTGTATTTATTCCCCTCCATTTAGAAAAGCAAACTGCATGAGCGTCCATGTGAATGAGACCTAATAGCAAAACAAACCGTATTTATTTTTTACAATCCAATAGGTTTGTTTCTATAATTTTTTTTTTTTTTTTTCATGCTGTAATTGCTGCCTATCTGTTGATCAGCTCTTTCATTAATTCCTGCATGCTTTGCAGCTTCTCTTCTGCTGTTTACTGGTAGAAAAAGACACAACCCTCCTCAAATTGCAGGTATTAAAATCCTTTTAATGTGATATATTTACACAGTACGTGTCTGAAATAGAAACAGCGTTGAGACTTTCATGTTAAATGAGCTCATTTCCTTGGACACCCCATGAACGCTGGTTTTGCTGCATCTCTGCAGGTCATTTTTTATCCCCCTTGACTTTAAAAAGCATAAAATGAGTGTATTGCGATTGAATGGTACAGTAATCTGGTGTGATGCATCCTCATGTATAATGTATGCCTGTTCACAACTGCCAGGGGGTCATCCGCCCTCCAGCCATTCAGCATATTTTTCTTCCAAGACATCCAGCCATGATTCCGCCTTTGAAGGGATTCTTTTCTCTCTGGTAAATGGGTCATCTGTGTGGGGCTTATTCTGTTATGCCCAGAATGGGAGGGGGGGGGGGGGGGGCGCAGTGCAACAGTGCCCATCTGTGACAACCAACAGATGGATAAAACAGGCAACATTTATATTTTCTTCTTTGGCTGAGCTCAGCACAGTTTAGGTCTGAAGTGTAGAGATACACAAGCACGCAAAGATTTTAAGTTATGCTAATGACCCTGATGTTGGAGATAATGTAAAATTCGTTTATTTTCTCAATAATGGTTTGAATATTATCCAGAAAAATATTGTGATTTGTAGTGTGACCATTCTTCGTACTTCTAAGACTTTGTGGTTCAAAATGTATGAACAGGCAGTCACTGCTATTTCAGCCTGTATTATACCAACCCTGTGAGACAGGATGTTGGACGATTGATAAAGTGTTCTGACTTATTAATTACAAGTATTAGTTACTCTATCTACATATTTAAATCTCACCGTCTCCTGACATTGTGGTTTATTACATTAATGAGCTTATCAGTCTTGACTCGCACTCTGTAATGAGAAAACTCCACCCACCACGGCTGAATGTTCTGCTGAGAAGCTAAAAGAAGTTTTTTGATAAACCGCTCTAGTCTGGACCTATGCAAGTTAAAAAAAGATATTTAGTGTCCTCTCACATTCTGTGTGGTCGGAGGAGTAAGAAGTTTGGGGGTCTTTCCAGCGGGGATGCAAACAGCAATTGTCAAAGGGACAAGCTGGAAAACTCTTGTTGATCAGCCTGTGCAGCCACAGATCAGTATATAGCGGCAAGTCCCACTGTCAGAATACAATGGCCTTGCTGGGGGGAATTAATCCACCTTGTTTGCGTGGATAAAGGGATCTGTTCGTTGTGTTTTTTTTTTTTTTTTTTTTTGTTTACCCATTCCGTAAGCTTAAATGCTTAAATGCTTGTAAAGGCAGAAGGTGTTTTTTTTTTTTAATCTTAAAGCAATCTATGCATTAGGATAAAAACCCCTCTGTGTGTAGCAGCCGCTCCAGCACCTCTAATACTTACTTAAGCCCCATCTCTATCCAGCGATGTCATGTCCACAAGTTCCTCAGCCATCCGGGACTCTCCCTCCTGATTGGCTGAGACACAGCAGCAGCACCATTGGCTCCCGTGGCTGTCCAGCAAAGTCAGTTAGAGAGAGAGGGGGAGGGGCCGAACCGCAGGTCCATGTCTGATTGGACATATGGAGCTGCAGCACGGCTGTTCCCATAGCAAGCTGCTTGCTGTGGGGGCACTCGACAGCAGGAAGGGGCCAGGAGCAGTGAAGAAGGACTCGAGAAGAGGAGGATCCGGGCTGCCCTCTGCAAAACCACCGCACAGAGCTGATAAGTATTAACATGTTTGTTATTTTAAAAAAAATATATAAAAATGAGACTATGGCCAGCTTAAGAGCAAATTGCTTGCAAGTTCAGGACTTTTTGTAAAGCGTAGATCTGATTAGCATTTACACAGCTCATAGCATGAGGCTGCTGAGAGTAATGCCTCGTACACACAATCAGATAATCGTACAAAAAAAATCGCTTTCGAATTGATAGCGCGATAATGTGATCGTTCGTACACAGCTTTTGATAGCGGATCACGACATTTCGTCCAACAAAATTTAAAGAGACAAATGCAAAAACGTTTTTCGTACGATAGCCTACCGAACGACAGTCGTTTTAATCAGTAAAGTATGCGTTCGCTAAAAATCGGTAGACAATGACCACGCATGATCAAAAACATGAAATAACCCGGAAAAAGCCTGGCTACCATTGTTTTTGTTTTGCACTATCTGATACGTAGCTACACAGCCAGGAAGCTTTTCCAGAATCGTATGAAAAAAATCATACGTTTAGTACGCATTGTTGAATTCGATGTTAGTATCATGCAACAAAATGTGAACGATAATTCGTCCGATTATCTGATCGTGTGTACGAGGCATAACAGCCAAAGTTGTTAAAAGCCTGGTATACACTAGAGGCCCAGCTCTTGATCTCATCAAGCTGCCTGTAGGTAAAGCCTCATGTACACTACATCTGCTAAACTGAAGTTTAGGAGCAGTTGGCTGTTTTTTTTTTTTTAGCAACCCCTGAACTCTCCTTTATGTGCATTAGTGTGCATGTACACTCAGTAGTTTACAGTAGTTTAAAGGCAGTTGAGGTTACAGGCATTTTTTTGAAAGCAGAAAAATCAAGTTCAGGACTGCCATATACTGACATTTCAAACACCAAATGCGTGTAACCGTGGTAAGCTGCGTTTATGTGCGTTTGTAAGCGTTTTTAAGGGGAAAACATTTATTAAAATTTTTGAACATATACATAAAAATGTTGAAAAAACACACATTTCACCACATGCCGTTGCCTTCATCAATGGATGAGTCCAGTATCAATAAACTCTGGTCCCACAATTTTCCACGTCTTCAGAGCCTCAGCAACATCTGTCTAAGAAAAGAGGATTCCCCTGGGGGGCGGGACTTTGAGGGCAATTAACCATCAAAAAATATGCACAAGTGTAAAAAATTTATAAATTTATTAGAAAACAACTTATATAACAATAAGGAGGTGAAAATAACATACATCGATTAAAAACCAAAACCAATGGACAGTACATGCGGCTGAAATACAATACTGGAAAAATATGCACAGCGGAAGCATAAAATCTCCCAAATAGAGAACTGGCGCGTTTCGGGCAAGAGCCTTTCTCGAAGGTCAATTAGGATACATTTCTAGATACAGATAAAAAGACAAATTAGTTTTAAATCATAATACAATCTATTACAAAGTAAGAGAATACATTGCATTTGTTATCTATAAAGAAGCATTTTGTAAAATGAAGAGAGGTCGTATTGTCTAAATAAAATGATAGTGAGTAGTACACAGAAAATACGTACCGCTCACAAAGATTCCAGATGTATAAAGCCACATATAGAGATCTGCCGCAATTCAAAAACTCTGCAGCAATAAAATAGAGAAGCGCACAAAGCCGGGGAAGACAAAAAGAAAAGTAACAGAGCCAGCAAAAATATGGGTGGAAGTGTGAATGGTGTCTGTGAAAAATAATAAAAATGACCAAAGTAGCAGGTGACAGTGTTAGAGGAATGGTGACAGAGGGGGAGGGGGAGGAAAGGGTGATGTGTGGGGGGGGGGGGGGGACTAAACATTCCCTGTCAGGTGGGTATCTATGCTGACAGGGAAGTGAAGGGCTCACTTAATTATAGCTATTAGCGGCTGCTCGCCTGCCCGCCCAGTGTGTTAGTTCATTCATGCACATTGTAGTAGTAGTGACATCACCGGGAGGCGGGCCGCCGGTCAGAGGCGGGCCTTTTGAAAGGAAGGACACAGGAGAAGCAGAGAGTTTGCCTGCCTGTGACATGGAGGTGCAGACAAGTAAGGAGATTGCATCATTGGGATGGGGAGGGACGCTGAGGCGGGGGGGGGGCGCTGAGGCGCGGTTACCAATAGTATTAGTGTTTTGCAGCATGAGGGGGTTAATGTATTGCCACTGCTGGTCACTGATGCATTAGTGACCGGCAGTGGCAATACATTAACCCCCTCATGCTACATAATACAAATACCATTGGTAATTAAATTAACCACTTGCCAATCCGTCACAGTACATATACTTTGACAGGGTGGCAGCGACAGGTGTACTTCGCTGCCTGTTTTTGGTGTATGCCCCTGTTCTATCTATTTTAAAATCGTTTGGGGGGAAAAAGTCATTTTCAGTTTCGGTTTTCGGCCAAGGGCATCCTGCATTTTCGGTTTCGGCCCAGAATTTTCATTTCGGTGCATCCCTACCTTTTTCCT
This sequence comes from Pelophylax lessonae, assembly GCF_965119305.1. Classification (NCBI taxonomy): domain Eukaryota; kingdom Metazoa; phylum Chordata; class Amphibia; order Anura; family Ranidae; genus Pelophylax; species Pelophylax lessonae. Next base: position 179,524,362 of record NC_138774.1, on the reverse strand, counting down.
TAAGCTCTTCCCCTCTACATCCCAATACACATTCAATTGCCCTTATTCAAGTCTAAAACACTTCTTATTATTTATCTTTTATCTAGATACTCTTTTCCTTCTGCCATTTGGGATCCTTGCGGGAAAGGCCGCGGAGAACCAAACTCTGACAAAATTAATAGATAACACACAATATGACATCTACCTGACCAACTTTTTGCTGGCTCTGTTACTTTTCTTTTTGTCTTCCCCGGCTTTGTGCGCTTCTCTATTTTATTGCTGCAGAGTTTTTGAATTGCGGCAGATCTCTATATGTGGCTTTATACATCTGGAATCTTTGTGAGCGGTACGTATTTTCTGTGTACTACTCACTATCATTTTATTTAGACAATACGACCTCTCTTACTTTTACAAAATGCTTCTTTATAGATAACAAATGCAATGTATTCTCTTGTAATAGATTGTATTATGATTTAAAACGAATTTGTTAAAAATGTTGTTTATCGATTCCATGCTTTCGTATGTACCGCTATTTGGTTTTAATAAAGTTTATTGAAAAAAAAAAAAGTATTTGTCTTTTTATCTGTATCTAGAAATGTATCCCAATTGACCTTCGAGAAAGGCTCTTGCACGAAACGCGTCAGTTCTCTATTTGGGAGATTTTATGCTTCCGCTGTGCATATTTTTCCAGTATTGTATTTCAGCCGCATGTACTGTCCATTGGTTTTGGTTTTTATCGATGTATGTTATTTTCACCTCCTTATTGTTATATAAGTGGTTTTCTAATAAATGTATACATTTTTTACACTTGTGCATATTTTTTGATGGTTAATTGCCATCAAAGCCCCGCCCCCCCCCAGGGGAATCCTCTTTTCTTAGACTATATGAGGGATGTTGGCAATATCTTTCTAAGACACCACTGCCCGAGCATAATTTCTATCAGCAACATCAGGAGCATTTCCTCACACATGCTCCTGATAGAATTCATAGTGAAAATACAAAAAATAAGACCACTATCTAAAAGCGCACTGCTCTCTGCTGCCTGTCGCTCTTCTCTCACAGAATGGCTGAAATAGTTAAAGGATTTACTTGTTGTTCATGCATTGTGGACATTTGGGAGGGTCTCCTGAGGTGATCTTTAAAAAAACGCTTCTAACCTCAAATGCTCATAACTTCTGCTAAACTCACATAAGTGCGGTCGGTATGTAAAAGCTGTAAAACGGACGTTTTTCACCATTTGGTTTTTCAGCTGTCCGTTTATAGCGTTTAAAATAGGTTTTCAACGTCCCCTGTGTACATAAACCTTAAGAGTCTTTCTGCTACAAAGACCCCCCTCCAAAAGAGCTTAGGTAAGGCTGCTGATGCATAAAGCTAGTGAAGCCGTTCAGGGCAGGCCGTAGGCGGTTCCAATCGAGATTTGAACTTTGTTTGGGCAGGCTGAATGTACCAAATTGATCAATCGATCAGCTTGGGTACAACCAGCATGCAGGGTTTTTACCTGTGAATAGCTTCTATAGCTGTGGTTGAAGGAAATAAATAAAATCAGGGCTAACTGCTGCTGTGAAGGAGTGGGCAGGAAGTGTGGAAAATGAAGGTCAGCTACTGTGCAGATTGTTAAGCTGGATACACACTATACAATTTACTTTAGATGTTTTCCTTTAGATTTACCAAAACCATATAGTATGAGGTCAAACCTAAACACTTTAAATTTGTGTGCAATCAGGCATGCCCTTGCACTACATAGTTAAAGGCAAATCTAAAGGAAATTTAACAACAAAAGTTGTATAGTTTGTATCCAGCCTTACCTTTGTTATTTAGGAGAGAGCTGGGTAGAGTAGAAAAACTGTAATAAAGTAGAGGTGTACCAAAACAAAAAATTCAGCATGCACTTGGCTAAAACCAAAAATGATAGTTTTTGAAAATATATATATATATAATATTTGTATTCAATTTTTAATTAATATCAAGACTTTAAATGAATAGGAATTTATTGTTGGCCAATATCCGCACCTTTAGCACAAGAAAAGCTCAAGAAAAATGCATCCCTATGCATGGGTCCTCACACTGGTCAGTTGGACTTCCGTTGTGGTGTTAAAAATATTGCTTGCTTCATTTTTGGTCAGTCAAAAAAATTGCATCAAAAAACCCCTCAAGTTGAAATGCATTGAAAATGGAGCAAGAATGCATCAATAATGCACCCGTGTTACATTTTTAATGCGGTTTTTCAGTCACATGACCTATTAAAAACACACAATAAGCATAGTAAAATCTTGGTAAAATCGCGTGCATTTTTGGTGCCTTTTCCGCCACCTTTTCCTTTCCCCCCGTCAATTTTAAGCCCCTGTTTCTCAGATATCAGAATTCTTCAATGGGAAAGTTGGTTTAAAGTAATATCAGTTGTGTTTATATTACCTGCTAGTGCCACTTTTACCAGCCCTAATTGGCTTTGAATATTTGTCATTTTCTAACACTTTATCATTGAATTTATTACTTCCTCCCATTGACTTATTCTGCAAGTAAATAGTTCAAACCAAAATGATCAACTGCATCCGTTGCCATTCATCGCATGCGCCTGAATCAGCAAACAGTATGCCTCCTAGAAAAGAAAGTAGGCACTAATGTAGTCTAATGTAGGCAATTAGCTGCTGGTGAATTTGGTGATTGCCATCTCCAGTTTTTGCTTCACGACACCATGACATCACTATATTAAATTGGGCTGTAGCTTCCCCACTGAGCTGTTGTCATCCGCTGCCTCGAACCTATAACTGGGCAATAGGGTAGCAGGTGAGTTGTTTTTTCCCTTATTCTAATGTGAAATTTAATTTGACATTATAAGAGTAGAAAGTTGCTTGTTTCACTCAATTAGGGGAATGTCATGTCACATGGTTTGCGCTTCCTCTTAGGAATAAATCTGCTAATCACTATTCACATCATATACCATGCCTGCAATGCAGGCTTAAAACTACCCATTGCTTGCTCAGCTGACCATAGGGAAATGTGTATGGTGCATGACCTTCTGGAGATGTTCTGGAGATACTTTCTTAGAACTTGTTTATATTGTCAGCATAGCTCTCGTAGGACAGCAGGAACAAGTGGAGGTAGAGGTAAATTTTTTTTTTCAAACCTGCTAGTTTGCTTGGATATCTTAAAGGAGCTTGCATATCATGAATCACTCACCAGTAATTGTGGAAACCTTTTGTACTGTTAATTAAAGTTCATAATTTCAAGGTAAAATCTCACAGGATATAATTACTGGTTCTGCCAGCATTCCCTCCTAATATGTATCTTTACCTTGATAACATTGAGTGTGAAGAAAAATATTTTTCTTTAAATGTCCCCCCAGAATAGATTCATTTTTATATCGGGTGGAGATTTCTAATTTATGGAAATCTTTCCAACCTTCAGAATTGTCTGTTGGTTAAAAACGTTAATTCACTGAGGTTATTTATTCCTCTTCTCTGAGCTACTAAATTAGTATTTTATAACAACAACAAAAGTTTAATCAAAAGCAGAACTAAGTTGAAATGAAACAATTGGTGTTACATAAAGTAAGGGGGCTGTTAAGCCAACCCTATACCTGACACTCTTAACAACTATTGGGGGCATTCTAAATTGCCCTGAGAACTAACTGCCTAATTCAGGCAAGCATTTTCACCAGTGACTGGTTACCAACACCTGCAGCAAATTCACTTAGTTCTTACTACCGCCACTTTAAGAATCTGCTGCTATGGCAGCCACCCCTTTTTAATTAATTATTTCCATTTATCTCAGATAAGAAAGCTGTCTGTAAATAAGACCAACTGTGACTGACCTACAGAGTACATCATGATTCAGAGCGGGCAGTGCTTGCACTGGGAAGCTTCCCACGCAGAGCTGTCTCCCCGGCTCCATTCAGATACATGTAAAAGGAGATACAGAGGATGTCCATATCCAGATATGAGCAATGCCTATTTTTAGAAAAATGATTTGTCACTGGGTGGACGCATTCTGATGGGGAACTGAGAGACTAGTAGTATATCAGGTCTGATTTACCTTTTTATTGCCTGCTCCAAAGTATTCATTCACTTGTCTGCTCATGTAGAGATTTTGCTAATTTGCAATGACTTCTATTTATCTTGCAGGTGATCTCGGCACTGTCTAAAGTCTCCTATCATGGCATTGCTCAATCCAATGGATACAGGTAATTATTTTTGTTTTATAATTGTTTTAACGGCTAAATGCCAAAGTTACGTTCCCCTGCGTAGCATCACATAGAGCCAGGCTAAAGTCAGAAATGGACAACCAGTCCAGAGCACTCCTGGCTGTTATCATCCACAAAAAACAAGAGCTCTGAAATACACATTTGAATAGGATGGGCTGCCTTGTGGTCCATGCGGATACCGATTTCCTGTCGTCTCTGAATCACCATCGGGAGGCAGAGACGCTGTATTTCAGGACTCCACTTTTTTTTTTTTTTTTTTTTTTTAAGTCGATTTTCAGACTTTAGAGATTTTACAATTTCAGATATATGGAAAATTTGTGCTCGCTGGTTTGATCTGTCTGTAGCGTGTCCCACATTCATGAATTCTGGTGTTCAGCAGTTAGGTTTTTAAGTAGTATTCAGGAGAAATGCAAAGCTTCTCGGGATCGGTGACCTGATGTGATTGGTTTGTGTGTTCTGTAAAGGCCTGCAGAATCAATTGTTGGTATGTAAATGTAGGAGAACATTTGTATTATAAACAGTGTATTTGTTATCATCAATACCTATTTACCTATTTATCATCAATACCTGTGACTTTGTATTCCTGTCTACTTTATGCTTCGCCAGATTTTGCAGCTTCCCCTCTCTAGAGAGCGCATTCCCCCATGGTCCAGCTGATGGCGCTTTTCTAGAGCTATGTATGGGAAGATAATTTTTTCTCTGGATGTTACCCGAGTCTGCTTCTGTCACAGATCATCAGTAGACAAGACGAGACCTCTCTGGACAGGGACCACAGCTCACTATTTATCTACTGGCTTCTGGAACTCCATTCCACTTTAATTCCTGGGGGAGAGTACTCTGTCTGTGCTCACTGCCAGCGACAAAGCTATTGTAAATGTAAACACAGCACAATTTCACACACTTCTCCCACCAATGTCAGTTTATCAACAGTACAATTCCTCTCTAGCAAAAAATCCCCTGGCTGCAAAGCAATGTTTTGCAGGTCCCTAGAGAGGTCAGCAATGGAATAATCAGTATGATTTATTATGTATCTGTCAGGAGGGAAATGGGACAGAGCAATGTTCTTCATATCTCTAGGAACGCCTTACTGTTGTCTCACATATATATTCTTATTATTATAGCCACATTTACCACCCTAACTCCTCCCACAGTTTGTATGCTACATGGACAGTAATATACCGAAACGTGTGAATTGTTCCCAATTGGCGTGCTATTACTTTTTGGAACGTTTCGCCGAATGGTTCACGAAATATCTGCGTTTTTGTGGCGAAATTGGTCCCATAGGAATGAATGGCGGAATGTTCAAAACTAGAGTGGGAGCTGACAAAAGCTAGAGTGGGAGCTGAAAAATCAGGACACGATTTCTAAACTGCCACTACTCCCTCATTTTCAAGCCCACCTACACAATCTTATATGAAAACATTCAGCTATCCCTGCTGTCACTAAAAATGTCCACGGCTAAAGCTGGATACACACTATCCAACTTTAGTGGTTAGATTTCCTTCAGATTTACCTTTTCTATGTAGTGCAAGGGCCTGCAAGATTGCATACAAATTGAAAGTGTTGAGGTTTGACCTCATTTTATATGGTTTTGGTAAGTCTAAATGAAAAAGTCCTCAGAAAATCTTAGTGTGTATGGCCCATAAGCCATAGACCTGATAGTTTTCACAATATGATCATTTGTTTGCAACTCACGCCGTCCATTGACATTCATTGAAACTGCACTCAAACCATCTCAAATTTCAAGGCCGTTTTCTAACCTGTGACTGTGCCTTCAGTTTTAATGTTTCATAGACATACTATACAACAAAATGTCGGCTGGGGTCTTGTGATTCCTACGGTATAAGTCTCTAAGCTGAGAGATTTAGAGCTTTTACACTAGAGCCGTATGAAGATGGGCACCTCCAAATTTGGTAAGTTAGCCCATAAGAATGAATGGCAGAATGTTCAAAACTAGACCGTTTGTTTCCAACTGCCAACATTTCTTAACTGCTGCCCCTCATACACACACACCACACCATACACACCACTCCCCCCCCCCCCCCCAACACACACCAAACACCTCACCCCCCCAACACACACCAAACACCCCCCCCCCCCCCAACACACACACCACACACATCATTCACACACCACACAAACTGCTGCCACTCCCACACACACATAGTTACTCTGCCCACAGCTGGAGACTGGCAGCAAGAACACTTCACACAATTTCCCTGGAAATTGTACATTTTCTAGGTTTTTTTTTTTTTTTTATTTCGCATCGAGTACCGATATTTTTTTAATTCTTTTGTTATTTTTGTATTCGCCTATACCAATTACTGATGTTTACACTTCAGCTGAATGAGTGATCGGTTGTTAAGGATGCTGTTCACCCCTTATGGCCCGTACACACGATCCGAAAATCGGACGAAAATTAACGCTTGTGAAAGGATCGGACGATAATCGGATCGTTAGTACACAGCTTACAAGAGGCGATCACGACAGTTCACCCGATATTATCCGGTCGTGCAAGCATAAAAATTTTGATCGTATTATAACACATCGTACGATAATCGTATTATCAGTATGTTGTTCGTCCGAAAAAAATGGTGAGCAGTAGACAGCGCATGAGCAGTAGACATCATTTTCCCCTCACACGCTACAGCGTGGTTACGCATACCGGAAGCTAAGAATTATCGTCCGAGAAAATTCGTATCATGAGTAACCTCTCCCTTTAAGCGAATATTATTGAGAGCTGCTAGAATACGAAAAATAACGGATGGAACGTCGCCCGATTTTCGGATCGTGTGTACTGGGCATTAGGCTCAGTTCACACCTATGCGGTTTGCGTTTGATTGTTTCTGCAGTGCTTTTTGCTGTGTTTTTTGTGTTTTTGCACACACGATTTTACTGCGATTTTGACACGATTTGCATTTTGCAATTTTTATGCTTTTTTTTTTGGCCAAGTTGTTGGACAGATTAAAAAATGCACATCATAGCAAAATGGCAGCAAAAGCGCAGTACCTGCTTTTCTGCAACTTCTCCATTGAAGTCTATTGAAGTAAAAAAGCACCATGTTGCGTTTAAAAAAGTCCCTGACCCTTTCCAAAAATGCAGTGGCTGAAAAAAGCAGAGATGTGAAGGTGTTCCATAGGAAACCATGTTGAATTAACTGTATTGCGTTTCTGCAAAAAGCACCAAAAAACGCATAGGTGTGAACCAGTCCTTATCCTTACATTTTTGCTATGGACCTCTTTATTCAGCAATAACTTTGTCATTACTTACAATTAAAACGTAATACATATATTGTTTTTTTGAAGGACAAACTAGGCTTTCTTTTCTTAAATATTGTCTTACAACAATTACATTTTTTTTCACTATCTTTAGTCGATTAAAAGTAACAAAAAAAAAAAAAAAAAAATATATATTTTCTCTTTCGTTCATTGACGGACACAGCTCCATATCTTCTTGACCGATGGGTTTATGCTGCTCTCCATAGGAGTAGGTGGAAAAAAATTTGACCACGCCTATAGGGCAGTCCCAGGGGGTATGCTCCCACTTCCTGCTATAGGACTTTATTTTTTTCTGCCTAGTCAGCAGTAACAACCTAGTTCCTTGCTGGGATCTCTGGTCCTACTATTTTTTTCTTTTTAAACAATTGTTTTTTCTTTTTATTATTTTCTGTTCCTGTGAGAAGTACAATCAACTGCCGGACTGGGCGACGGACTGGATATCCTAGATCCTTGCAATCTTTCCAGTCTGGCCAGTGAGTGCGACCCGACCTTAGCTCCGCGCTAGGTTGGCCGCGACATAGCCCCACTGAACGGGGGCTGGCCAGCGAGTTGAACGTCTCACGAGGATGCATAGCCCTGGTCACGATCCTAGTCATGACCTGAGTCGCAGCATACCTCTGACCTGCAGCACCCCCACGCCAAGATCGTGGGTTGTCTGTCTGGAGTGGTGCCCGCCTGCTCCCGTTGTGTTGTAAGTAGTGTCCCCCCACCCCTTTGGTGGTCCCTCGGGGTGGATGTGGGCCCCTCCCTGGGTTGGTCGGAACCTAACGCTCCCCCTCAATATCGGGGTCCCTCTGCGGACCCCCCCCTTAACCCATAGCTAGCTCCCGCCGTGGCGGCCATGCCTGGTTTTTATGTTGGGGTGTCGAGCTGGGGCTCGGGGGGGCGCAGTAGCCTGCACAAACGCGGCTCTTTTGGAGGGGTTCTGGTGGGGGTCTCTAACGGGGGCCCCCCTGGCGGTCCAACTGTACTTGGTGGTCCTTGGAGGGTCCTGGGAGCCGCGTGGGCACCACATGCAGCCACCATTTCATTGTGGATGGCTGCTGTATCTATTGGCGGCCATGTTTGTGTAGTTCTGCAGCCATTTTCTTGTAGTTTTCCATTACTATCAATCGGTGGCCATGTTTTTGGAGACTATGGGGAGGTGATTCGGCTGTGGGCCTCTACTGGCAGTTCTATGAACTTCCTCTTATTCTCTGATCACAGCACGGCGTGTAGCCTGACATTCTGCATCTGCATCTGTGAAGGGGGTGGTGAGTCCCTGTGGGGGTTATTTTGCTCTATCTTGCTGCTCTAGCAATTTTGATGCACTGGGACTTCTAGTAACGCTGGTGCAGTAGTGGGTTGGTATTTTTTCACAGCAATTTTACATATTTTGCTGGCGGTTCCAGGTTAACCCATGGAGGTCCTGGAGCATGTCTCACAACCAACCCCCTCTGAGGCTGCGGGACCTGCCGAGTCCTAGTCCACCTTGTCTGCTATGATTGCGATCCTGCAGTCACTGGTGTCTAAAGTAGATTTGGCCCTCCAAAATAGCATGAGTAAAACGCGTCCTCTGCCTTCACCTGCAACCTCTGCCTCTTCAGATTCTCTGGTGGATTTGGCCGCCACGGACGCCAATCACCCTACTGGGTCTGCGTCCACGCACCCTGAGTGTTCTATTAGTGAGGATGATTCCTCTTCCACTACAGTCGCACATGAAAACGCGCTGGTGGATGCATTGATTGTGTGCGGGAAACTTTAAAACTGGAGGACGCAGTCGGATGCGACGGTGCAGTTTGGTACCCGCAGAACCTCCAAGGCAGCAAAGGTATTGCCCTTTCCTGCCTATTTTGACAGCATTGTCGCAAGTCAGTGGGGTTCCCACAAACCCACTTTCCGGGTCCCTAAGAGCTTTGCTAGAAGGTATCCGTTTGTAGAGTCTCTGCTAAAGAAACTGACAGTACCACCCGTGGTGGACTCTCAGGTTTGCAGGTTGAATAAAGCCACCCTCTTTCTGGCGGAGGACTCTCTGTCCTTTAAGGACCCCTTTGACAAGAAAGCTGATTATTTGGTGCAATACCTTTTCACCATGGCCGGTTCCATTCTGTGGCCAGTGTTTGCCATAACCTTGGTTTCACAAGTATTAACGGAATGATCTAAGCTCCTGTGCCAGGATTTGGAAGGTGGACAATGTCCTCCTGACCTAGCGGACCAGTTGGCCTAGAGGTTGCAGTATATCTGTGATGCCTTTCTGGATGCCGCCCCCTTAGCCTGCAGGGTGTCTGCGACGACTCTGCGCCGCATGATATGGCTGTAATACTGGTCTGCTTACCAGGCTTCCAAGAAGATATTGACTGATCTCCCTTTTGTAGGAGACCGCTTGTTCGGTGCTTCCATGGAGGAGATCATTAAGGGTCTTACAGGGGGTAAGAGTACTCTGCTTCCGCAGTCTGCCAGGAGTAAAGAGACTTGTCGTAAGCGTGGTCCTTTCTTCGTCCTTCAGGATCTAAGAACAAGGGATTAAAATCCACCTGTAACCCCGCAGCGGGTTCCAAGAGGCCCTGGCTGGGAAAGTCAAGAGTGGGCCCCTCTGGGACCGCAGTCAAGCTCACTTCTGCCTAAAGGGGCACCCTCAGGTTCTTTCCTTCCAATCTACGTTTGTCCCCAGATCATCTACCAGGTCTTCTTGGGGCGGTACACGATCTGCTCTCACAGGGGGTCATTGTACCGGTTCCGGAATCGGAATGCTTTCAGGGGTTTTATTCAAACCTGTATACGGTTCCCGGGAAAGAAGGCAAGGTCTGTCCCATTCTGGATCTCAAGACTTTGAACCGCTTTGTGCGTGTTCAGGAATTTTGAATGGATCCCTTCATCAAGGGGATTTCCTGGCCTCTATCGATATCAAGGACGCTTCCCTCAATATCACAATACATGTCGGGTATCAGCGTTTCGCTTAGCCGTGGGCGAGGAGCACTAGCAATTTGTGGCATTAACCTTTCGTCTCGCCTCGGCTCCTCCTGGTGTTTACTAAAGTTTTGGGTATTGCGGTGCTGGGGTACCTGGATGATCTTCTTCTGCAAGTAGAGTCTCCAAATGCCCTGAAAGACGATCTGGACATTTCGGTGCAAACTTTGAAATAGTTTGCATGGAAACTGAATTTCCAAAAATCTGTTCTGGTTCCGTACACAAACCTGGGCTATCTGTGCCTGACCTTGAACACGACCTTAGCCCAGGTAATTCTTCCGGAGGTAAAACTCAAGAAGTTGCAGGATGCTACGCGGCTCCTGTTGTCCAACCGGCAATCATCCCTTAGGACTTTTATGCAAGTGCTTGACCTGATGGTGTCCACCTTCGAGGCGGTTCCATTTGCTCAGTTCCATACCAGGTCTCTACAGAAGGAGATCCTTGTCAAATGGAACAAGAATCCACAGGCTCTAGACAATCTGATCCTGTTGACCCAGAGTAGGAGGGGATCCCTAATCTGGTGGCTCCCCTCTCCGGTGCTTCGTCAGGGAAAATCCTTTCTCCCCCTGTACTGGACGACGGTCACAACAGATGCCAGCCTCTCCGGATAAGGAGGTGTCTTGGGTATGGATTCGGCTCAGGGGTTTTGGACTCGGGGGGAGTCCAGTCTGCCGATCAATATCCTGGAAATTTGGGCGATCAGTCAATTATCAAGGGGGCACCAAAAGTGCCTTAGCAGAACCCAGGAAGTAGTCGGCATTCTAAGATGGGCAGAACGCTTTTTTTCAGCCATCTCTGCCGTGCATATTCCAGAAAAGTGCAGAGGTTCGTAGCAAGGTCTCGGGATTCTCTGGCCGACGTCACGGACGCTCTTGTAGCTCCTTGGAGCCAATATTGTCTATTGTACAGATTTCCTCCACTGATTCTTCTGCCGAGACCTCTGCGAAGGATCGGGGCAGAAAGGATTCTGGCCAAGACTTCTGCGAAGGATCAGGGCAGAAGGGATTCCGGTCATCCTAGTGGCACTGGACTGGCCTCGCAGGTTCTGGTATGCAGACATAGTACGGCTGGTCGCCAATGTCCCTTGGAGACTCCCTCTCGGAGAAGATCTGTTAACTCAAGGACCGATTTTCCATCCTGCTTTACAGTCGCTGGCTTTAACGGCCTGGCTATTGAAAGCCAGGTGTTGAAGGATAGACTGGTGTCTGAATCGGTGATTCCTACATTGTTAAAAGCTAGAAAATTTAATTCTAGGAAGATTTATTATCGAGTCTAGAGGGCGTTCATTACTTGGTGTGAGTCTCGGGGGGGGTTTCCCCCCGTTCCTTCTCGGTGTCTCGTGTCTTGGAATTTCTCCAAAGAGGCCTTGGGTACCATCAAATGCCAGATATCAGCTCTGGCGATTTTTCTTTCAATGCCCATTGGCCACAAATTCCTTGGTTCAAACTTATGTTCAGGGAGTCCGCTACCTGGATCCTCCTGTGAGGTCTCCGTTGCCTCAGTGGGACCTAAATTTGGTGCTGTCATTCTTCAGAAACGGCCCTTTGAAAATATTTGTGAGATTCCTCTGCTCACTTTGACACAGAAGGTAGCTTTCTTGGTGGCTATTTCTGCTCACAGGGTTTCGAACCTGGCTGCATTGTCCTGTCGTTCACCTTACCTGGTGATTCATAGAGACAAGGTGGTGCTTCATACCTCTCAGTCATTCCTTCCTAAAGTCATCTCTGGTTTCCATTTAAATTAAGACATTGTGTTGCCTTCTCTGTGTCCTAAGCCTATGCGTCCTAAAGAGATTGCCTTACATTCTTTTGGATGTGGTTCGGGCAATCAGGGTGCACCTGGCGGCGACTGAGTCCTTCTGGAAATCAGATTCTTTGTCCTTATGGATGGACCTCGTAAGGTGGATGGCCGCGTCTGCCACGACCATTTCCAGATGGATCAGGCAGACTGTGGTGCAGGCCTATTCCATTAAGGGTCAGGATCCTCCTTTCCTTGTTGAGGCGCATTCTACAAGGGCGCTTACTGCCTCCTGGGCCTTCCGTCATCAGGCGTCAATGATGCAGGTATGCAGGGTGGCCACATGGTCGTCTGTGCACACTTTCACAAAATGTTATAAGGTGGATGTGTTGGCATCTGCGGATGGTTCTTTTGGCCGCAGGGTTTAGCAGGCTGCTGTGGGAGAGGTTTAGTACTCTTTGAGGGTGTATTTGTTATTTTTGTCAGGTGAGCTCCAGTTGTTCCTGGTTGACCTCTTGTTTTGCCTGGTTGGCTATGTTTAGCCTTTGGGAATTGTGTTTTTTCTTGCTGTGTTATTCCCACCCCTCATATTGACACTGCTTTGGGATGTCCCATCGGTCAAGAAGATATGGAGCTGTGTCCGTCAATGAACGAAAGAGAAAACAGTTTTTTTGTCTTACCGTAAAATCCTTTTCTCTGATTTTCATTGACAGGCACAGCACTCGCCCCTCTATTGAGTTGGGTTTTATGTTCTGCTGACACTGCTTTTTACAAAACTGAAGTCCTATAGCAGGAAGTGGGATTACACCCCCTGGGACTGCCCTATAGGCGTGGTCACATTTTTTTCCGCCTAGAGCCCTACTCCTATGGAGAGCAGCATAAACCCATTGGTCAAGAAGATATAGAGCTGTGTCCGTCAATAAACATCAGAGAAAATGATTCTACAGTAAGAAAAAATTCTGTTTTTTTTTCTTTTGAGCAGTGTTAGTTTAAAACCAAATAGGGTTACTGCAGATAAAACATGCACATTTTTTTTTCTGTAATTTGTCCTGTTTAAAATTTGAAAAGTTATTTGCAAATGAAATACATTTTATTTTTTTACAATTTTGTACTTCTGTCAATGTGAAGCATGTTAAAGTTGTAAAAATATTAACGAACAAAGCAAACAAAAAAAAAACATTTTAATAATGGTTTATAATAAAAAGAAGGGGTGCAGCGCTAGAGAATGGAGATAAGTCAGTTCAAAACAGTCCGTATATTGTCCTGTTGGTTTCAACAGTAAGTATCAACACTACCGAATATACGGTCAGGCTGATTTGATGAATACGTGCCACCTCCATCGAATAGCACCAAACAAACTGCCTCTTAGCGTCAGGCTGAAAAAATTGTACTAGACAGATATCCCGAACGCTGGCTCATCCAGAGTTTCCTTTGGGTCTCCACCGTCACTCAATTGGCCCAAATAGTATTGCTCAGTCGGACTAGTTGGTCGAATTGCCTCAAGAGATCCACAGATGTCCCCAAAGGTGATAAAAAAAACTCATGGGGCAGTATATTGAATCAAAACTGTGTGATTTATTAAGCAATAAAATATTACACTTACAAGAGATCAGGATGGCTTCAGCGTGTATTATTGTTTCCAACCGAAAAGATGGCCGCTACGTCGTCCGGCGCGATGACGTCACATGTCCCCATGCCCACCCGACGAGGCGATTTGTCAGCAATGACATCGTCAGGGGCGTTGTTAGTGGACGGCATCGCAATGATTTATATAGATGGAAGGGAACGAGCGGCATAATCAAGTAAGGAAGAACAACCGCCGGATGCTTGTCATACTAGGAAGTGAACCCAGCACTATTCCCTAGTGGATGGTACTAATAATAGAACATGGGGGAAAAAAAAGGAAAAGCATAGCCCCAAAGTATTTGGCTGATTGATAACAACATAATGAAATGAACCAATCAATACGGCATAAATGTAACATATATATGCAGACATAGCAGCACCATCTCATGGGCTGCCATATTCCCAAAGTACTTGGTTGATTAATAATCTAATGGAAAAAAAAAACAATTGATTCGGCATAACTATAATGTATATATGCGGACATAGCAATGCCATCTCATGGGGAGAAAACAAAAACACATACTTGGACATAAAAGCGCCATCATGGGGACAAAAAATAAAAATACACACATAAACCTTAATCATACCAAAGAACAGTATGAAAAAATAATATACCAATTATGAAACATATGTGCAGATTAAATTCCAATATTAAAACCACATATAAAATAATAAATAAACGAGGAAACAGAGACCAAGATTTCTAACTATTAGCTATAAAAGCGTTGACGTTGGCACCTATTCATCAAATCAGCCGGACCGTTTATTCGGTAGTGTTGATACTTACTGTTGAAACCAGCAGGACTATATACGGACTGGTTTGAACTGACTTGTCTCCATTATCTAGCGCTGCACCCCTTCTTTTTATTATTCTGTTTATGTTTATCCTGACATATGTGCAGCAGCTGTTATTTTAAATTGATATTTTTATAACCGGGTATAAGGTAAAAAGGCGCTGGTATAATTTTTAAAAATTCTTAAATATGTGCAATATAATGTGAATAATTGTTGCAATAAAGTGCTAACTTTCTGTGCAAAATATGCTATATACAGATATAAAGTGCTATCATTATATGCAAAGATAAATAATTTGTGGTAATCGTATTGATATTTGTACTTTTTAAAACAATGTGCTGACAATCTCCAATAAGTGTTAGAAATAGTGCTGAAATAAATACTTGCTCAATATCTAATTCATTCAATATAAAAATATAAATATGTAGTCCATAACTGAATATAATATTTCAATATTAACCACTTGCCGACCGCTCAAGCTGTGGAACACACTCAAGACCGCTGCCACGCTACAAGGGAGATACAGACAGATTATGCAGATAGGAGAGCATACAGCCACCGCACCGATTCCTTGCCATAGCAACCAACGTACATAGCCCTGTGCCAGGTGGGCACCACTAAATGTAAGCAGCAAATTTTAAAGCCTTTTTATTAATTTTTAATAAATTTACAGTATTACACTATTGTGGCTTTATTTATTGTTCCCCTGCATATCGGCTTGCTATTGTCCTATGAGCTTGAGTGTGGAGGAGGAGTGAGGAGAAGGAAATATCTATCCTTTTTACAATTTTTCTACATTTTTATGGTATTTCATTATAAGGAATGGAGGAGTCTTGATGGTTTGATCCACCCTAAAATAAATAGGATCAAAGGCGCCTGAGGTCTGTGTGACCTGGTATTATCTGGTAAGAGGCATTGATTACCACTTATCTTTCACCAAAGCACCTGAATGAATAAGAAATCATTCATCACTGCATGAATTGTATTGGATCACAGTTCACCTTTTATGCACTGTTCACTTTAATATTGGAATATTATATTCAATTATGGACTACATATTTTATATTTTTATATTGAATGAATTAGATATTGAGCAAGTATTTATTTCAGCACTATTTCTAGCACTTATTGGAGATTGCCAGCACATTGTTTTAAAAAGTACAAATATCAATACTATTACCACAAATAATTTATTTATCTTTGCACATAATGATAGCACTTTATATCTGTATATAGCATATTTTGCACAGAAAGTTAGCACTTTATTGCAACAATTATTCACATTATATTGCACATACAGTGGGTACGGAAAGTATTCAGACCCCCTTAAATTTTTCACTTGTTATATTGCAGCCATTTGCTAAAATCATTTAGGTTCATTCTTCTTCCTCATGAATGTACACATAGCACCCCATACTGACAGAAAAACACAGAATTGTTGACATTGTTGCAGATTTATTAAAAAAGAAAAACTGAAATATCACATGGTCCTAAGTATTCAGACCCTTTGCTCAGTATTTAGTAGAAGCCCCCTTTTGATCTAATACAGCCAGGAGTCTTTTTGGGAAAGATGCAAAAAGTCTTTCACACCTTGATTTGGGGATCCTCTGCCATTCCTCCTTGCAGATCCTCTCCAGTTCTGTCAGGTTGGATGGTAAACGTTGGTGGACAGCCATTTTTAGGTCTCTCCAGAGATGCTCAATTGGGTTTAAGTCAGGGCTCTGGCTGGGCCATTCAAGAACAGTCACAGAGTTGTTGTGAAGCCACTCCTTCGTTATTTTAGCTGTGTGCTTAGGGTCATTGTCTTGTTGGAAGGTAAATCTTCGGCCCAGTCTGAGGTCCAGAGCACTCTGGAGAAGGTTTTTGTCCAGGATATCCCTGTACTTGGCCGCATTCATCTTTCCCTCGATTGCAACCAGTCGTCCTGTCCCTGCAGCTGAAAAACACCCCCACAGCATGATGCTGCCACCACCATGCTTCACTGTTGGGACTGTATTGGACAGGTGATGAGCAGTGCCTGGTTTTCTCCACACATACCGCTTAGAATTAAGGCCAAAAAGTTCTATTTTGGTCTCATCAGACCAGAGAATCTTATTTCTCACCATCTTGGAGTCCTTCAGGTGTTTTTTAGCAAACTCCATGCGGGCTTTCATGTGTCTTACACTGAGGAGAGGCTTCCGTCGGGCCACTCTGCCATAAAGCCCCGACTGGTGGAGGGCTGCAGTGATGGTTGACTTTCTACAACTTTCTCCCATCTCCTGACTGCATCTCTGGAGCTCAGCCACAGTGATCTTTGGGTTCTTCTTTACCTCTCTCACCAAGGCTCTACTCCCCCGATAGCTGTTTGGCCAGACGGCCAGCTCTAGGAAGGGTTCTGGTCGTCCCAAACATCTTCCATTTGAGGATTATGGTGGCCACTGTGCTCTTAGGAACCTTAAGTGCAGCAGAAATCTTTTTGTAACCTTGGCCATATCTGTGCCTTGCCACAATTCTGTCTCTGAGCTCTTCAGGCAGTTCCTTTGACCTCATGATTCTCATTTGCTCTGACATGCATTGTGATCTGGAAGGTCTTATATAGACAGGTGTGTGGCTTTCCTAATCAAGTCCAATCAGTATAATCAAACACAGCTGGACTCAAATGAAGGTGTAGAACCATCTCAAGGATGATCAGAAGAAATGGAAAGCACCTGAGTTAAATATATGAGTGTCACAGCAAAGGGTCTGAATACTTAGGACCATGTGATATTTCAGTTTTTCTTTTTTAATAAATCTGCAACAATGTCAACAATTCTGTGTTTTTCTGTCAGTATGGGGTGCTATGTGTACATTCATGAGGAAGAAGAATGAACCTAAATGATTTTAGCAAATGGCTGCAATATAACAAAGAGTGAAAAATTTAAGGGGGTCTGAATACTTTCCGTACCCACTGTATTTAAGAATTTTATTATACCAGCGCCTTTTTACCTTATACCCTGGATCATTATTGTATTTTATACAATTAAAGGGGCAGCAGGTATACTATAGACCCATATAAACAACCAGGCGCCTTCACATTAGAAACCATGATATTTTTAAATGTTAATTTGTTTACATTGGAGTGAACTTATTGATCTAAGCGCAGCTTTTTCTGTTGTAATATTGCTGGTTTTTGGATTTATCTTAGCTGCAGCTGGATCTAGTTATGGATATTTTTGAATTTAGATCTGCTTACAAAATTAATGCAGATGATGTCTTTGGGGAAGGGGTCACCATACAGGATGATTTGGGTGATCTGTTTCTTAGATTAAAAAATCTTCTTACAGCTGAGCTTCATGCGGGTTGGGAGATTACTCTTTTTGAGCGTTACTTAGCTGATGGGATGGTCCCCCGTAGCTTACACTGGGAAGTAGCTCCCCAGAGCGATATATTAGTTCAAAAAGAATGGTTTTCTTATTTTAATAAGGCAGGGTTAGCCCTTCTAAACTTTATGATCACACAGAAGAGGCAAAAACTCATTAAACTAAATGAGGATATCTTAGTTATAAAGGGTAATATGTAATCTTTTAAAAATTCTGAGGATTATAAAAAAGTTCAGAGACCCTAAAGAAACACCTGGAAAAGTAAGAAAATAAGCAAAAATTAAAAAAACGGAAAAGGTTTTTAAGGGATATGGAGGATTATAGTTCCGTATAGTAAAATTTTTAGGTGGCAACTTAAAGGAGCAAGTGATGAGGCTTCTAGGGATACTGGAACTATCTCACCGCAAACCCTAGCTCAAAAGGGGAATAATACTAATGGGGTACCCCCTGCTAATTTTTCCTTTTTCTTTCCCGAACCTCAGCCATCTCCACGTCGTGTCTCTTTGGGGAATGTGGGAAAAGGGCGAGGTAGGGGTAGAGGGAGGGGTGTGGGTTTTAAACCATCTACCCCTTGCTATGATGCTTACCCAGTCTCTACCCACAACAGGTTTCAGCCTCTCTCCTCACGTTTTGAAGATACGCAATACATCACACAGCATCCCCATAACTGGAGGGATCAGAGGAGTCGATATGATGATCCAGATATGGGATCAGATATGAATGGGTCGGACCAGGGGCATACCTCTAGATCATCTGCCAATTCTGGTTATCCAAACCAGAAAGGGAAAAATAGTTTTTTTCACAGGGGAGGACCAAACCTAAAAAGGGGGGTAGAAAGAAAAGAGGCACCAGAGGGGGGAGGCGGATCCGCTCAAAAAAGAAGGCGGGTCTGACTAATCAGGGCCTCTTTAATTTGAGCTCTATCCAATTAACTATGGACGAGCAATATGTTCTAAATTGCGGTTTAAAATTCGCCCCACAGCGTCCCTTCAAAAAGTTTGAGACCTTTATGGACCTTCAAAAGTTCATAAGGAAAATTAATATCAAACGCTATGTTTCTACTAACCCCTTCTGTACAAACGCTATGGCCTCTACTGGGTTTAAACATACTCCTTTGTCGAATGCCTCGACATTCAATCCTCCTGGGCAGATAGCCCCCTTCGGTCACGGTATTTAGAGATCTAGTGGCCAAGGATATTGAGACATTTTATATACAGAGGAGGAGGGAGGATCTTAGCTTTAAAAACAAGGTTTTCAATTAAATGTTCCTCTGTTTAGACATAGTAGTACGCCCTGCTGATAAGGGAGGCAGTGTTGTTGTCATGAATAAGGAGGCCTATGAAGCTGAGATACAATGCTTACTTTCGTACACTGACACCTATACACTCCTTGCCAGCAACCCTACTATAAAGTTAAAAAAAAACACTTGAGACATATCCCGGGAAATTATAGGCCTGTCAGTTTGACATCAATAGTATGTAAACTTCTGGAGGGGATGATAAGGGACTATATCGTAGAGTATGCTAAAGACAACAACATCATCAGTAGTAACCAACACGGGTTTACAAATGGGCGTTCTTGTCAAACCAATCTCTTAGCATTCTACGAGGAAGTGAGCTGTGAGCTAGATAGGGGCAGACCAGTGGATGTGGTGTACTTGGATTTCGCTAAGGCGTTTGATACAGTTTCCCACAAGCGCTTAATTTATAAAATAAGGTCTGCAGGTATCGACAGCAAGGTTTGCTCTTGGATACGGAACTGGCTAAAAGGCCGTGTCCAAAGGGTGGTAATAAACAGCGCATACTCAGACTGGGCTGAGGTTGTAAGCGGGGTGCCCCAGGGCTCAGTCCTGGGACCAACCTTGTTCAATTTATTCATAAACAGCATTGAGGACGGGATCAGTAGTTCGTTATCAATTTTTGCAGATGACACAAAATTGGCCAGGGCAATAACTGCACAGCATGAAGCAGATATCCTACAGAATGACCTGGACAAAATTACGGAGTGGGCAACGACATGGCAAATGAGGTTTAATGTGGAGAAGTGTAAGGTTTTGCACTTGGGGACCAAAAACATAAAAACACAATACATGTTAGGAGGGGAACCCTTGGGGGACTCAAAAATGGAGAAACATCTGGGAGTCTTGGTTGATGATAGATTAGGCAACAGCATGCAATGCCAAGCGGCAGCTTCCAAAGCCAACAGAATATTAGCATGCATAAAGAAAGGGATGTATTCCAGAGATAAGACTATAATCCTTCCACTTTATAAAACTCTGGTCCGACCGCATCTGGAGTATTCTGTCCAGTTCTGGTCGCCAGTCCTCAGGAGGGATGTGTTGGAGCTGGAGAGAGTCCAGAGAAGGGCAACTAAACTAATTAGGGGATTGGAGGACCTTACCTATGAAGAGCGGCTGCAATCGCTCGATTTATTTTCCCTGGAGAAGAGACGTCTGAGAGGGGACATGATAGCAATTTATAAATATCTTAATGGGGATCTCAGCTTAGAAAAAAAGCTGTTCATTCGAAGGAATTGCATGAGGACTCGAGGACATACAATGCGATTAGAGGAGAAGCGTTTTAACCTCAGGCAACGTGGGGGGTTCTTTACTGTTAGGGCTACAAGATTGTGGAATTGTCTACCACAAGAGGTGGTTTCTGCGGGTAGTATGGTGACTTTCAAAAGACTCTTAGACTTACATCTCAAGGATCAGGAGATAAAGGGCTATGTTAGATGATTACAGTCACACACACCTACACAGGTTGAACTGGATGGACTATTGTCTTTATTCAACCTCACCTACTATGTAACTATGTAAATTTAGTTGAGGAAGGCTTTAAGAATTACATCATTACAAAAAAAGAAAGGGCTTTTCTGGTACCATCTTCACCGAGAGTTCCAGTTATTTATTACCTGCCTAAAATTCACAAAAGTCTGACTAATCCCCCCGGGATTAATTCCATCACTTCCAAGGCAGGGAAATGTATAGATTTTTTCCTTCAGCCCTTGGTGGTAAATACTTCCTCATATCTGAAGGATTCCATGCAGGTCATTAACATCTTGCGGGAGGTAGAGTGGAGGGAGGATTTTCTGTTGGTAACAGCTGTTACCTCCCTCTGTGAGCTTGCATGAACATGGACGTGCGGCGGTGGAACACTTTCTGTTAAGGGGGGCCTCCCTGCACCTCAGACAACAACAATTTGTATTGTCTCTGCTTGAGTACTGTATGTCACACAATTATTTTTGGTTTGACGGAAAGTACTACTTGCAGAGTAAGGGTGTAGCCATGGGGCCTAAGTTCGCCCCAAGTATGGTGAACTTATTTATGGCCAAGTGGGAGGAGGACGTCATCTATGGAAATCCCAGTCTAGAATTACTTCTGTGGAGGACATAGATGATGTCCTCCTCCTATGGGAGGGCAATGTTGAGTCTCTGCAGGAGTTCTTTTTAGGACTCAACAATAATGATAGAGGTATTTGCCTGCAATATGAGGTAAGCGGGAACGAGATACACTATCTTGACTTGAGAATCAAGATTGAGGGAGGCTCTACCCTTCTACTTTTTTCAAAGAGACGGATAGAAGCAGCTTCATAGCTGCCACCATCCGTCTTGGCTCAGGTGGTCGGTGCCTAAAAGTCAATTTCTCAGATTGCGGAGAATTTGTACTAATCACAATGACTTCCTGAGTGAGTCCGAGATCTTAAAATCACGGTTTCACGAAAAGGGTTATGACCCACAGGAGGTGGACTGAGCCCTGATGGATGCCTGCGGCAGGGATCGTGAAGAACTGTTGGCTCCCAAAAATAAAGTGATTAATCGAGACTTTGATTTCTCCTTTCTCACCACATTTTCTAACCAGCATTTGGCGGTAAATAGGATATTGCGGAAGCACTGGAATGTGCTACGCAGTGATGTGATTCTGGGACCACAGCTGGAATGCTAACCCAGTAGTTATCTATAGGGGGTACCCTCCTTGAGGTTACAGGTTGCCCCAAATGTTGTCAATCCACCACGAAAACCCTCTGGCTTTTTTCAAAATTTGGTAGGATTTTTCCCTTGTCGTAAGTGCCCTATTTGTGTTTTGAATGCATACTGTCCAAGGAAGGTTACCTCCTTTGAGTCTTTTTCTACACAGGAGAATTTTGTTATTAAGCAATTCATCACATGTATGACTAAATATGTTGTATATGTCATCTGTTCTTGCAGTTTAAAATACATTGGCCGCACTAAGCGGATGTTGGTGACAAGGCTCAATGAGCATGTTGCCAACATCCGCAAAGGTTTCCCTGGCCATAGTCTCTCTAAACATTATGCCCTTTGCCACGACAGGGACACTACGGGTACGGTGTTCATTGGAATTGAACATTTTGTGGCAAATTGATGCAGGAGTAATATGGTCAGGGAGATTTCTAAGCTTGAGGCACAGTGGATTTATAAAGCGAAGACGTACGCTCCACATGGTATGAATGTGGAGTGGGACGTCAACGTTTTTATAGCTAATAGTTAAAAATCTTGGTGAGGCAAGGTGGATTTTATGTTATTTGTTTACATTGGAGTGAACTTATTGATCTAAGCGTAGCTTTTTCTGTTGTAATAATGGTTTATAAAATAGAAATGAACAAAAAAAATCAGCAGCAAAAAAATAAATGTAGAAGGAAAATAAGGAGTTAATTAGGGTTGATTAGAGTAAATTAAGGGTTAATAAGATGTTAAACAGAGGAACATTTTATTGAAAACCTTGTTTTTTTTTTATTTTCTTTTAACTTGATAGGTTGCTTTTAACTGACTTCATCTCCAGATCAAGGTTCATCCCTTTGATCTGTAGATGAATAACCAGAAAGATATAAAATATAACAATTTTTTTTTATCTTTCTGTTTTATCGGCTGGGCAATGTTGTTGATAAACATTCAGGCTGCCTTTTTTTTTTTCTTGGCGGCTCCTATTGCCGGGACTTTTTTTTTGTTTACACTTCAGCTGTCAACAGGGGAACCCCGCTGTCAGCTGAATGAGTCATCCGTTGTTCAGGACACAGTAGCCCTGCTCTTTAAAGAGGAAGTAAACCCTCCTCTGCAAGTTGTACCTATAGGTAAGCCTATGATAAGGCTTACCTATAGGTACTGTAAATATCTCCTAAACTTGCACCGTTTAGGAGATATTTACCTTACATGCAGCCAGTGACGTCACTGGCACATGCGCTCTGAAAGAACGGCCGCTGGTGCCGTTCCTTCAGAGCTCCGTGCCGTGACCATCGGCCGTGTCATCGCGGCACAGCGGCTCTTGCCAATCAGATGGCCGGATGCCGCGATCCCGGAAGACGGGCGACTGACCATGTCGCCCGTCATAGAGGTAAGCGGGCGGCACGGCGGGGGCTCGTTCTAAGGTAAGTATTTCATAATGAGCTAGTATGCGATGCATACTAGCTCATTATGTGTTTCTCTTGCAGGTTGAAAAAAAAAAAAAATAAAATTGGGGTTTACAACCTCTTTAAAGTAGCTGTAAACCCTCACGTATGCCGAGTGATGTGAACAGGCTCCGATAATACACAGAGATGAAACAAATCATCATACATAGGTTTTATTAATTTATCTGCAGTCTTCCCCTCTCTCACCCTTTTAGAAGTGCAGATTGTGTGATAAAATCTTTCTTCATCTATCAGCAGCACAGAGCAGAGGATGCAGTTACATTGTGTAATAGCTGATTGGAGGAAAGGAACACATCCCGTCCACACAACAAAAGAACTGAGTTGTTAATAAACATGCTCCCCCCCCCTTTGCAAATTTATCTGATGTGTCGGGAAAACTTGTCAGAAGTGACTCATGCTGATAACAGCGGAACGAAGCACCAGACAGAAACGACACCAAGCCTGGGTTCACACTAGATGCGGTGCGAAATTCACAGCAAGTTTTCTCCGGATTCGGCACTGCATCTACATCACAATCCGGCCATGTGAACCAATTGCATAGTGTATGTTAACGATGCCCCACAATCAGTTTGCAAAAATCGTGATTTGCAGAACACCCATGTGATCTGATTCTGGTGCGGACAAAAAAAAGAGTCCTGTTACTGTCCTGTACCAGTTTGGTGCGAATGCGGTGCTATTTGAGCCATACAAATCCATTGCTCAAATCGCACCCCAGAGACACTGCATGTAATTCACACAGGAATGTGCTCCGATTTGCATGAATTACATGCACTGCAGCAGAGTGAAGCTGGGCTTAGAGCTTTGGAGAGAGAAAGGGGAACACTACAGATATATGTACAACCACTTTAATATTCTGTAATTGCCGCCTTTTTCCTTTTTTTGCTTTTGTTGGCTTTTTTTTTTTTTTTATATCTCAGCTGTCAGCGGGGGAATCTGAGATGACAGCTGAAAGAACCGAGCCTGAAGTTTCGGTTTCAGGTATCGTTACATTTGCACGTGTACTGATACTCCTGCAAATGCTTAATATCTGCAATGATACCGGCATTGATGCAACCCTAGAATTTACCTATATGTATCTGTCAGGGGTAGATGGGACAGAGCAATTTTTGGGAGATCTCTAGAAAGGGCATTAATGGAAAAAACTGCATAAAATAGCAATATGTTTATGTTGGGAGAGAGATAGAACACAGCAATGTTCTACAAATGTCTAGAGAGGTAGAAGTCCTTTAATCCATTTAAGATTTAAAGTGCATTTGAAGAGCAAAAATGTAATACAAGGTAGCATACCAGTCCTTCGATTTTGTGGCTGCATAGTTTATTACATTATTTTGGGTCAAGGAAAGTCCACGAGTAGTGCAGTGATAAGCGAATAATTACCTGTGACACATTTCACAACCTATAGGACAAAGCTAGTGGTGTCTACGACTTCCTCTATCTGCTGCCTACACTCGGTACACCACCTGCACAGAATATTTCAGATGGAAAATTCTCCTTGTCTCAAACTTGAACTTTAAATCTCCAACAAAAGAGAAATTTCAATCTAAGAGGAAACTATAGTGGATTTGAGTCTCAAAAATGCATACATTCTTTAAAAGTTTTATGTCTGTTTTTTTTTCTTTTTTACAGTTAAAATATAAAGATATTGTATGTGTGTGTAATAAATATATATATATATATATATAATATATTTCTCTTACGTCCTCCGGCAGTCGCAGCCCCTCATACAGCCTTCACGAGTGGGTAATGGCACCTCTGCAGGAGCAAGCTAGGCAGTTTTAAATGTTCCCTGTGAGGGCCAGCGTGTGTATTTTGTTCCCTATTTGGCGCTGCTCGCACGGCCGCCATTTTGGGTGTGGGCAGGCTGTTTGGGTCTCTTTGTGTGGGCAGCAGCCATTTTAGCTCATTCTGGTGCCGGTTTTGGCGCCATCTTGGATGAGGGCGACCGCTTAGTAAGGGGCGGCGGCCATTTTCCCAGTGCTTCCTCTCATTTAATCTCTAACAAGCACCATTTTTTTGTGGCTCCGGGCCGGCATAGGCCTCTAGTGAGTGAGGTCACTTCCTCCTTTCTCTCTCTCTCTCTCTCTCACTGCAGCAGCGTGTATATGGCAAGAACACTGGGACACTGTGGGGTGATTTTAACCATTTTCTTTGGGCTTTTTCTTGAAAACACTGTTTCTTCTTGTACCTGTAGCTGTTTCTAAGGGTCTCCACGAGTGGTGCAGTTTTGCGCTGGGGAACCGCCCTTTTAAAGGGCCAGCGCTCCCCAAATTTTTTTATTGCAAAAATGGAGTCCCTGGATAACAAATTTCCCACAGACCTGGTTGGTGCTTCAGGGACCCCTGAATCCTCTTCCATGGCCTCATTATCTGCTGCTCTTGCGACTTTGGCATCCAAAGTGGATCTGCTGATGTCTGAACGCACTTCTCACAAACGGCCTATACCCTCCCTGTCTTCTGACTCAGAGCCTGATTTGGTTGCCACGGACAACGTCCCCCCGGAGGGGTCCCTGTCCTCACTTTCCGAGGGGGAGGAGGAGGAGTCTTCCTCCACGGTGGTGTGGGAACGCGCAGCAATGGATGCACTTATTAGCTCCATTAAGGAGACTTTGAATCTTGACGATTAACCCTATCAGTCAATTGAGCAGGCTGCCTTCGGGTTCCGAAAAGCCCAGAAGTTGGGTCAGGTTTTCCCCTGCCCCGAGGAGTTTCACGAAATGGTGAATGACCAATGGCGTCGCATCAAACATATGCTGGTGGTACCTAAGAGGTTTGCGGTTCCTGTGGACAAGCGTTGGACGGTGTCGCCTAAGGTGGACCACACTATTTCTAGGTTGAATAAATCCACCGTGATGCCGGTGGAAGACTCTCCGGTGTTCAAGGATCCTGCAGATAGGTGTGTGGAGACGCTTTCCCGCCACATGTATGTGGTGGCGGGCTCCCTACTCAAACCTGTGTTTGCCTTGGGGATGGTTTCTCAAGCTGTCATGGCGTGGTCCAAGGTGCTTCGGAGCACCCTGGTGGATGTCTGCGGCCTCTCCGACTGCCCTTGACATGGTGGATCATGGTGGATCAAGTGACCCAGGCCGTGATGTACCTGTATGACACGACCTTAGACGAGGTTCCTTTAGTCGCACGGTTGTCTGCGGTTGGGGTTGCGGTCCGCCGCATTATTTGGCTGAAGAGTTCGGGGGTCCAGTCCACCTCTTCCTAAAGGGACGCCCTCACCCGTTTCAGGGGTGGGTGGATGTCTGCGTTGTTTTCAGGAACCCTGGTTGTCCAGAATTCAGGATAGGAGTGTTTATGAACTGACTCGTTCAGGGTACAAGATTGAGTTTCAATCTCGCCCCGCAGACAGGTTCTTTCCTATGAAATCTCCATCTGACTCCCGATCATTTCAGAAATCTCATGGGGGCAGTGCAAGATCTTCTCACCCAAGGGGTCATTGTGCCAGTGCCTTCACGGTAAAGGGTTTTGCGGTTTTTATTCTAACCGGTTCACGGTGCCCAGAAAAGAGTGCAAAGTGCGTCCGATTATGGACCTAAAGTGCGTCCGATTATGGACCATGTTCACGGTGCCCAGAAAGAAGGGCAAAGTGCGTCCGATTATGGACCTAAAGTCTCTGAACCGCGTTGTGAGGGTACAGAAGTTCCGGATGGAATCCATCAGGTCAGTGGTGGCGTCTTTGAGTCTGGGGGACTTCCTGGCCTCCATCGACTTGAAGGATGCGCATCTGCATATCCCTATCTACGAGGGTCATCAGAGATATCTCCGCTTTGCGGTGGCTGAGGAGTATTATCACGCTTTGTGCCCAGGGGATGTGGTCGGCGGAGGAGGCCTCCTTACCGATAAACGTCTTGGAGCTCCGAGCAATCAATCTCTGCCTGTTCCGTTGGTCAACTCAGCTTCAGGGTTGCCCGATTTGGGTACAGACGGACAACGCCACTGTGGTGGCTTACATCAATCACCAAGGGGGCACCAAGAGTGCCCGGGTGGCCAAGGAAGTGTCCGAGATCCTACCTTGGGCCTAGACACACGTTCCAGAGATTTCGGCCGTTCACATTCCAGGTGTGGAGATCTGGCAGGCGGACTATCTGAGTCGCCAGACCCTGGACCAGGGAGAATGGTCCCTGAATCCGGAGGTGTTTGGCCTCCTGTGTGCCTGGTGGGGGTCTCCAGACGTGGACTTGTTTGCATCGTGTCTCAACAAGAAGGTGGGAAGGTTCGTGGCCAGAATCCGCGATCCTCTGGCGGATGCCATGAACGCCTTAGTGGTGCTTTGGCACCGGTATCAGCTGATTTATGCCTTCCCTCTGATTCAACTGTTATCCAGGTCTACTCCGCTATTTGGCATCGGAACGGCTGCTGGTCATTCTGGTAGCCCCAGACTGGCCGTGTCGGTCTCGGTATGCAGACATCGTGCAGATGGTCGTCGAGCCTCCCTGGGGGCTTCCGCTGAGAGACGATCTTCTGTCTCAAGGGCCGATCTTCCATCCTGCTTTACAGTCTCTGGCTTTGATGGTGTGGCTGTTGAAAGCCAAGTCCTGAGAGACAAGGGTCTCCCGAATGCTGTCATTCCTACCTTACTGAAGGCTCGGAAATCTACCTCTAGAAAAATTTATCATTGAACCTGGAAGGCTTATATTGCCTGATGCGAGTTGCAAGGGCTTCATCCCCGCTCCTTTTCGGTGGCGAGGATTTTGGCCTTCCTGCAGGAAGGTGTGGATCAGCGTTTGGCGCTGACCACAATAAAAGGTCAGTTGTCGGCCTTAACTATTCTGTTCCAGCGTCCCTTGACGACTAATTCCTTGATTCGCACCTTTTTCAAGGGGTGCGACATCTGGCTCCTCCTAGGAAGGCTCCTTTGCCTCCCTGGGACCTGAATTTGCTGTTAACCGTTTTACAACAGCCTCCCTTTGAGAACATCAGAGACATACCTCTGCCTGTGTTGTCCCAGAAAGTTGCCTTTCTGGTAGCTATCACATCTGCTCACAGGGTGTCTGAGTTGGCGGCTCTGTCTTGCCGTTTGCCTTATCTGTTAGTTCATAGGGATAAAGTGGTCCTGTGACCCAATCAGTCTTTTCTCCCCAAGGTCGTGTCGACTTGCCACCTCAATGAAGATATTTTGTTGCCTTCGCTTTTGTTTGCCTTGCATTCCTTGGATGTTGTCCTGGCGGTCAGGGTTTACCTGTCTGCCACAGTCTTTTTAGAAAGTCTGATTCCCTGGTTGTCCTTCCTGAGGGACCTCGGAAGGGTTCGGCTGCGTCCGCGGCAACCATTTCCAAATGGATCAGATAGAGGATTGTTCAGGCCTATTCAATCAAGAGTCAGGTTCCTCCTTTCCCTGTAAAGGCACATTCTACTAGAGCTGTCTGTGCCTCTTGGGCATATCGCCATCAGACTTCTGTGGCTCAGGTGTGCAAAGCGGCGACCTGGTCGTCTGTGCACACTTTCACAGAATTCTACAAAATTGATGTGATGGCATCCTGGGATGCTAACCTTTGGCCGCAAGGTTTTGAGTGCGGCTGTTGTTTGAAGAGACGTGTTTTTTCTATCTCTTCCTGGGGTGTTTTTTCTTGTTCTGGGTTAGCTCCTGTTTGAGCTTTATTGCCCTGTTGGGTCAGTTGTTTTTTTCTGGCCTGATTGATACCTTTCCTTTTCGGTAGGTTGCGTTTTCCCACCCCTCACACCTGCACAGCTTTGGGAGGTCCCACTCATGAAGGCTGTATGAGGGGCTGCGACTGTCGGAGGACGTAAGAGAAAATATAGAGTTTTTGTACCGTAAAACTCTTTTCTCTGAGTCCTCCGACAGTCGCAGCCCCCGCCTTTCTGTTTTTTTGGATCTTGGGGTTATTGCCTTCCGGTACTGCTTACTACAAAACTGAAGGTCAGTGGTAACTGGATAAGGATAATGGCTGAGGGACGGCCCCCTGGAGGTGTGCTTAAGTGTAGAAAGTTTTTATTCACATTTAAAACTGACTAGCTTGCTCCTGCAGAGGGCGCCATCACCCACTCGTGAAGGCTGTATGAGGGTCTGCGATTGTCGGAGGACACAGAGAAAAGAGTTTTACGGTAAGTTCTTACAAAAACTCTATTATATAAATTTTTTTTTTCTTGCAAAGTGATATTTAATACAGGGAGCATCCAGATGGCAAAGGATTCCTTGAGCATCAGAATCTCCTTTCTCTTCAGACTTACTGTAATTGAAGAGACCTTTCTCAGCAGAGAAGTCGGGAAGAAGGAAGTTGTGCATGTAATTTGGAGCTTAAGCTATTGAGCTCTGCACACGATGGGCTTTCATAGCTACCTAAGAAGACATTTTTTGAACTTTGATCTTAATGGAGAACAAAAATCTATACAAAGCCACTATGTGTTTTATTATATTAAGTTTTGACCTAAAAGAAAAGGTGGTGCAGCTAAGTGACTGAATGTAGATGCACTGTCATTTCACACAATGCTGCTGGTGGATAAAACGGTGGATTCTCGATAGCTGCGATCCGATCCCTCTCTCGATATCCCATAGGTAATAATCCCCAGCTTATATCAAGGGGTCACTGTTGCTTTGCCATGAACGATTTAGGCCTGAGGCCGATTCATTCCCATTATTACAGCTTCTTCTGTTCGGCACATCAAAGGATGCGGCATCACATGACCTGCGGTAATCAGGTCATTGTATCTCTCTCTCTTTCACACCCCTATCTCGCCCCACGTTTGCTGTTTTTACACACTGTCCATGTCCCTCAGCACTAACTATGTTGTCTCGCACTTGCTGTCTGAGTTTCTGTTCCTTTGCTGCTGCCACATGTCACACTTGTGGTGACACCTGCGATTTCCATGGACACCTCTACTGACCTAATTACACTTGCAGCAAACTACCATCTACGTTCCATTCCCATTTAATTAAAATTCAGAGTTCTGCATTTTAGTTAACGTGTTATTCAACAGTCTTTACAATTGGTTACTTCTACCACTGACTAATCTTTCTCCAGACTGGATCTTTCCGATGGGTGTCCTGTATCATGTGCATGTGTGTGGTGTAAATACACAATACTATAGCTAGCAACAATACTGTACATGTCATGTTTCATCTTTGTCAATTCTTATTGTATAAAACAAATTACACTTTTCAGAATTGTTTTTAGTAAAAACATACACTAGTTAGCCATAACTTTATGACCACCGAAGAACATTGTTACAGTGGCATCTGAAAGTCAGTGGGATATATTAGGCAGGCATTAAACTTGTTGTCCCTGAAGCTGATGTGCTGAAAGCTGAAAAATTAGGCATCATTCGTTTGTTGTGTTTGGGACTGTGTAGCTGCAGACTGGTCAGGGAGCCCATGCTGACCTGTGTCCATAGCCAAAAGCACCTACAATGGGCACATTTTAATCAGAACTGGACCAAGGAGCAATGAAAGAATGTGGCCTAGTCTGATGAATCGTGTTTTCTTTTACATCATATGATTAGCTGGATGTGTGTGCATCGCTTACCTGGGGAAGAGATGGCACCAGGATGCAGTATGGAAAAAAGCAAGCTGACAGTATGATGCTTTGGGTAATGTTTTGCTGGTAATCCTCAGGTCCAGCCATTCATGAGGCTGTTACTAGACCTGTGCCACCTACCTAAACATTGTTGCTGACCAAGTACACCCCTTCATGGAAACTTTATTTCCTGGTTGCAGTGGCCTCTTTCAGCAGGATAATGTGCCCTGCCACACTGCAAAAAATATTCAAGAGTGGTTTGAGGAACACAACCAGTTTGAGGTGTTGACTTGGCCTCCCGATTCTCCAGATCTCAATCCAATTAAAAATCTATGGGATGTGTTGAAAAAACAAGTTTGATCCATGGAAACCCCATGTCAACTTACAGGACTTAAAGGATCTTCTACTGGTGGCTTAGTGCCAGATACCAAAGCATACCTTCAGAGGTCTAGTGGAGTCCATGTCTCCATGTGTCAGGGCTGTTTTGGCAGCAAAAGGAGAACCTATTCAATATTAGGTAGGTGGTCCTAAAGCTATGGCTGATCAGGGTATAACTACTGGCTTCTAAATTATTGTCTTTGGCTCCAGGTTTGGACTTGTTGGCTCCAAAATTGTCCATTAACCACTTAAGCCCCGGAGGATTTTCCTGCTAAACGACCAGGGGGTTTTTTGCGATTCGGCACTGCGTGACTTTAACAGACAATTGCGTGGTCGTGCGACGCTGTATCTAAACGATACAGACAGAGCTTTCTTTTGGTGGTATTTGATCACCCGTGCGATTTTTACTTTTTGCGCTATAAACAAAAAAAGAGCTTACATTTTGCAAAAATAACAATATTTTTCACATTTTTTTTATATGAAATTCCCCCCAAAAAAAATGTAAAAATCAAAATTTTTTAAAATTTTCGGCCAATTTGTTTTATGCTACCTATGTTTGGTAAAAAAAATCGCAAAAAGCGTATTTTGATTGGTTTGCGCAAAAGTTATCGCGTTTACTAACAAAGGGAAAGATTTCTGTCATTTTTGGTGTTTTTTTTTTTTAACGTGTAATGGCGGCGATCTGCGATTTTTTTTTTTTTTTTGCGGTACTGCGACATTGGGGCGGACAGATCGGACCCTTGACTGACATTTTTGACACTTTTGGGGTTACCAGTGACATTTCTACAGTAATCAGTGCTATATATATGCACTGTTACTGTAAAAATACACTGGTAGTGAAGGGGTTAACTTTATTTGGGAGGGAGGGGCTGTGTGTGTCCCTAGGGGCGTGCTTTCTACTGTGATTGGCTGTGGCTTGAGCTGTAAGGACACTGATCAACGGATCTACATAGTAGATCCATGTGATCAGTGTCTTTACAGCGAGGAGAATGACAGGTGGCTTGTTTACACAAGCTGCCTGACATTCTCCCTCTCCCCCGCCGATCGCCGAGTGACCGGCGGACATCGGGTCCGCTGGTCACACGCGCGGGGGGGTCCGTGACCGCGCGGGAGCGGGAGCGCACCTCCGCGGGCGCGCGCTCGCTCCCCAGAGCCTCACAGGCGAGCGACGTAGACCTACGTCACTCTGCCTGTGAGGGGCTGACTGCCGCAGTAAATATACTGTGAGCAGTCGGCAAGCGGTTAAAGACATACATATATTGAGTGGGCACCAATATTGTTTGTACTTTATCTGCCCTTCTCACAATAGTGAATTTTTCCCACAGTAGTTTGTCTCCTCCACATTATCATATTTGCCTGCTTAACCTGGGTACACATGGGCCGAATGTCGGGAGACATTTGCCAGTTAAAAAAAAAAAAAAAAAAAAGTCTGAGAATTGGCGTATGAAAAACCAGCAGCCAACGACTCCCTATCAGAGCTCTTAGCCAATGGCAGAGCGCGCTGATCTGAGTGTTCTGGTGGGGAGGCTGTCCTCCTGTCAGAACACAATAGCTAAGCGGGGGGCCGCTGTACTTAACTTTGCATAGTAAGTACAGCGGCTCCTAATGGAGCTGACAGGTTTTTTTTTTGTTTTTTTCATTCAACCAAAAAAAAATAAATATATATATATATATATATATATATATATATATATATAAATAATAATAATCTATGGTGTGTTTCAGGCTTAAAGGGGAAGTAAAGCCAAAGCTCATTTGGCTATACGTCTATGGATCACAGGAGTGCAATTTGTTTTGCACTCCTGTTACCCGTCACAGAAATCAGTCCAGGCACCGCGTCATCACGACAATGGAGTCGGAATCCGCCAGGTGCCTGGACTGACAGTCAGCTCAGCCTCTCAGCAAGCTGCTGAGAGACTGAGCCGGGCCGCTCCCCGCCCCTCCACAGCTCAGTGCTCCAATGAGCAAAGAGGGAGCAGAGCAGGGAGCTGCTGATTGAAAGCAGCTCTCTGCTCGGGGAGCTGTGAGAACCGAGCAATCGGCGGTGTTCCATCGCTGGGTTCTCAGTGCAGAGGTACTGGGGCGTCAAACCAATGCTGCATTCACCTAGGTAAGTATATTTTGAAAAATAGCCCACACCCCATACTTCTCTTTTAAGGTCTGTGTCTCCACCCCTCTGACAATGGTGAGATTTACCCACAGTTCATTGTGTCTCTGCCCCTCCTGTCAGTCAGGACAGACTGACAGATTTCTTGATGATGATAGTTTTGTTCTGTTTATCACCAAATATTGCAATCTACAAGAGACCTTTGTATTCCGCCTTAGTCCTTCATTAAGAAGCCATAACCTTTAACCATAGGTTGTCCTATTGCTTCCCTTCTGATGGTGTAGTCAGGGGAACAAAACAGTATAGGTCATCCCAGCTAATAATCTGAGTTTTATAGGAACATGTGTGCTTTCCCTGCAGTGTACAGTCGATTACATTATAATTATTTCCTCAAAATAGGTTCTGATTCTGCGATTATTAAAGTCAAAAAGTGGTTTCCTTTTTTCCTGAACACCCATAACAAACTGACAGCAAGACTTGTTCTTCCTCCGGCTAGCACGCACCTGGCCACTGACACACAGCAAAGTCATCCCATAACTGCTCCTTCCGCTACAGTACACATGCCAGGGCTGTAGCTATAAAATATGGAGATATCCGTGAGAAAGCCAGCAGGATGCCCAGCCACTGGGGAGCACGATATCTAAAAATACAGAGCATGTCCGTGGTTTGGTCTGGCAAAGGAGGGCAGAAAGGGTGACACCAACCAGATAACGAATTGGACAGTGTGACACGTTCTTTATTCAGGAAAGAAAAAATTGCATACCCCCATTTCCCCATGTCAACTGCACTGTGTCTTCATTTCATTGTCACTTCTGCACTGAGAAGTCACAAATAAGATTTCTGCATTTTCAGCCTTATGATTCAAATTCTGTAAAAACTGACCTCCTGAAATAAGACAAAATCTATCCTTGCAGTGCAGAGGAGCCCGCTCCTAATGCTTAAAGCGAAGTTCCACCCACAAATGGAACTTCCGCTTTAAAGCCTCCTGACCCCCTGACATGCCACATTTGGCATGTCATTTTTTTTTTTTTGGGGGGGGGGTACCTGCTCTTCTGCTCAGTCTGCCTTGGCGGCTCGAGTGGAAGTTCTCCTCTGCCCCTCCCTTCTGCAATCTTCTGGGAGATGTCACTGATCCCAGAAGGTTGCCCGTCCAGTCAGGATGCGCAGCGCTATTTTTGCATGCACAGTGCGCATTTGGCTGTGAAGCCGCAAGCTGTCAGAGCCGGGTGCCCACCCTAAGGAAGTCGGCGTGGTGGGGAGAAGAGAAGGAGAGAAACGAGGCTCCCGCCGGCCGCATCGCTGGACCATGGGACAGGTGAGTGTGTGTTTATTAAAAGTCAGCAGCTACACTTTTTGTAGCTGCTGCTTTTTAATGAACACAAAAATGGGTGGAACTCCGCTTTAAATGCTCATTTAGTCTATGGGTGCAGGCATAAGGTGTTTTACTGTAAAGTAGAATTTCAGGATAATTAACCAGTTGACGACCGCCTCCTGTATATTTACTGCGGCAGGCTGGCTCGTACAGGCAAAACGACGTAGATCTACGTCGCTCGCCTGGGAGGAGCTAGGGGGGAGCGCGCGCCGCCAACGACGCGCTCCCGCCCCCTGATCGTCAGCGGGGAAGCCGATGCATGTGTCAGGCAGCTCAGATTGCTGCCTGACACCCGCGATCGCTCCCCGCTTAGAGAGAAGGACGGTCGGCTGTTGTAAACACAGCTGACCGTCCTTCTCCCTGGGATGATTACAGAGCTCATGTGATCCTGCTATATAGGATCACATGTCTTTGTGATCATTTCAGAAGCCCAACCCCCATACAGTTAGAATCACTCCCCTAGGGTCACATTTAAGCCCTTGATCACCTATGCTGTTAACCCCTTCCCTGCCAGTGTCATTACAGTAACAGTGCATATTTTTAGTACCGATTACTGTAGTGATGTCACTGGTACCCCCAAAAGTGTCAAAAATTTCAGTTAGGGGTCCAATCTGTCCGCCACAATGTTGCAGTCCAGCAAAAAATCGCAGACCGCCGCCATTACTAGTAAAAAAAAAAAAAACATTAAAATGACATCTTTCCCGTAGTTAGTAGACGCGATAACTTTTGCGCAAACCAATCAAAATACACTTATTGTGATTTTTTTTTTTTTTACCAAAAATATGTAGCAGAAAAAAATTTCCCTAAAATGTTAGAGGTTGTAAACCCAAATTTTTATTTATTTTTTCACCCTGAAAGAGAAACACATAATGAGCTAGTAAGCATCGCATACTAGCTCATTATGAAATACTTACCTTTGACTTACCTCTGACGGGCGACATGTTCAGTCGCCCATCTTCCGGGGGCGACGGTCACGGCACGGGGCTCTGAAGGAACGGCACCAGCGGCCGTTCCTTCAGAGCGTATGCGCCAGTGACGTCACTGGCTGCATGTAAGGTAAATATCTCCTAAACGGTACATGTTTAGGAGATATTTACAGTACCTATAGGTAAGCCTTATCATAAGCTTACCTATAGGTACAACTTGCAGAGGGGGGTTTACTTCCTCTTTAAAAAATGTTATTTCTCTATCGCTCATTGACAGACGTAGTCCTCGGTGATACAGCACCTTCGGGTTATGTCGCCTCCACAGGAGTAGGACTAGACAGGAAATAAAATGCTCTGGCCACACCCTAGGGGCAGTCCCCGAGGGTATATCCTCTCTCTCTCTGCCACAGCAAATCAGTTTTTTTCTGTCTAGTCAGGAGTAAGGACCTAGATACCTTGTTGGGATCTTCGGTCCTGGCAGGAATTTGTTCTTAGAAAAGATTTTTTTAGACAGCTTTTTTTCTCCAGTGTTCCTGTGAGATCTTCAAGCAAGAAAGCTGAACTGGGCAACGGGCGGGATGTTGAGATCCAGTGGTCACCCCAGTTCAGCCTATGAGCGCATGCAGGCCATAGCTCCGCGCTGGGTCGGCCGCAACATAGTCCCACTGGAGGGGACTGACCCTGCGAGTTAAACGTCTCGCTGAAACGCCAAGGACCATGAGTCACGGCGTCCGTATTGGTCGACAGCCCTCCAACTTCGGTGGAGAGGGGTACTGTCAGGAGTTGGCGCCCGCCTGGTTCCGGTATGGTGAGTAGTATGTTCCCCTTTTCCCCCTGACGGGTCTTGTGGTGAACGCGGGCCCCTCTCTGTAATGGTAAGGATGGGTTCCCCTCTATCCTATAACATAGCACAGATCCCCCTATATTGAGTGTGATTTGTGTGTACAAAAAGCCAGCAGGCTTGGTTTGGGAGCTGACAATCTAATTACAAAGTATGTTTAAATGATTGTAATATGTGGCAGCACTGGAATCTTACTGTGTTACTAGAAGTATCCTACCTGTCAGAAGCCACAGGACAGGTATGCGGCTTGCCAGGTCATTCCTCCAGCTGAAGCAGGTCTCCCGACGGCCACGCGGTTCCGCCAGGGTTCGGTACCGCCGGTCAAGCGGATCTCCATGAGAGAAAGATTTTGCAATGCCTAGTTACTCTGCAGGACGCCGCTATGCTGTAACAGACCGCCGTAGATCGCACGATGCCGCCATTTTGGCGTAGCCTCGTGTCTGCAGCATGGGGGCGGCCATGTTTGAGGTGACTCAAACACCTCGTGGAGCTAGGGGAGGCGCCGGAAGGCGTGCAGAGGGGCGGAGCCGCCTCCTTTCTTCCCGGGCAGCCAGCCAAAAGACTTCCTGTTTGTGGACACAGCGCTGTAACCTGTTGCAGTGAACTCTGAGCATCAAGTGGTGAGCCTGGGGGTCTATCTCTCTCTCTCTCGATCGATAGGGATCCCTAGCAGGTAACACTGAGGGGCTTTTGTGGCGCTGGGGGTCTGGAAAAAAAAAAAAAAAGTTTTTTATTTAAGTTTGGATTGAATTTTCCGGGTAGTTACTGGAATAATCATGGACCCTGCCACACAAGTACCCCCACCTGTTTCCCTCGAGGGGGCCACGGGACCCGCCGGTGCACAGAGTATGGATGCATTTACAGCAGTTTTGGAGTCTATGGTGGCTCGGGTGGAGGCGGCCTGTCAGGGACGGGGGTCAAGAAAGCGACCCCCGCCTACCCCTATATCATCTGACACCTCTGACTCAGATTCAGAGATGGTCACTGCAGCTGCAGGTCCCTCTGCAAGGGCTGTTATCTCAGGTAAAGCTCCCTCAGACAGTGAGGAGGACGTTCATTCTTCCGCCATAATTCAGGAAGAAGCATTGGTGGATGCACTAGTTGTGGCGGTGCGGGAAACCTTAAGACTTGAGGTTTTACCGGCAGAGGCAACTGAAACAGAGATTCCCTTTGGTACTAACAAGCCCATCAAAACGGTGAAGGTTTTTCCTGTACCCAAGTGTTTTGGTAATAAAATTAAAGGAGAATGGGAGCATTCTAAGCGTACCTTTACTATTTCCAAGGGTATTGCTAGACGCTATCCGTTTGAGGAATCCCTCATTAAGAAATGGACGGTACCACCAGTGGTGGATCCACCTATTTCCAGGCTGAATAAAGCCACGGTTATCCCAGTGGAGGACACTTCGTCCTTTAAGGATCCGGTGGATCGAAAGATGGAAGCGGAGTCCCGCACTATCTTCTCCCTGATAGGGTCAGCATTTAGACCAGAAATTTTTATTGGTCTAGTTTCCCAGACACTAACGGAATGGGCGAGATTGGTACGCCAAGACCTTAGGGGAAAAGATATTCCCCAGGGAACATCTGATTTGATGGAACAGATTATACAAGGGCTACAGTTTGTCCCCTATTAGGGCATGCATCTATGTCAGCGGTAATCCTCAGACGTGTGCTGTGGTTAAAATGCTGGTCAGCTGACCTAGGTTCCAAAAAGACCTTGACGAATCTCCCTTTTCAGGGGAATCGCCTATTTGGGGCCACCCTAGATGAAATCATTAAGGATGCCACTGGGGGCAAGAGCACTTTCTTGCCACAGGCTGCTAAAGCTAAGGGACCTCGCAACAAGCGAGGACCTTTCTTTACCGCCCATAAAGGGTTCGCACGCCCGGCTGGAACAAGCGGGAAAGGCAAGACTCCTCCAGGAGGGTTCAAGAATGGCTGGTCGGACAAACAGAGGACCGACTCAGCCAAACCCGAAGCAAAGGATTACACAGCATGAAGGTGCACCCCCACCCGGGTTGAGGGTGGGGGGACGTTTTCACCGGTATTCAGGACATTAGATCGAGCATCGACTACTACTACCGGTGCGATTCTTCCCTTCCAACATTTAAGTACTACAGGGAGCGGTAGTCACCGTTCCCTGAACAGATCTTTTTCTTTACCTTTTCCTAAGATTAGTCTCAATTCCCCACAGGAA
The DNA here is from genome assembly GCF_965119305.1 of Pelophylax lessonae. Classification (NCBI taxonomy): domain Eukaryota; kingdom Metazoa; phylum Chordata; class Amphibia; order Anura; family Ranidae; genus Pelophylax; species Pelophylax lessonae. The sequence goes on along the minus strand of NC_138774.1, from coordinate 179,485,744 downwards.
TCGGATCTGGTTGACCAGACAGACCAAGAAGCCTCTAGCCGGGTGACTTCGGTCCCTGAGATTCAACCAGGAGAGAGCACCGTTCCTGATAGGAATCAGGTGTCGGATAAATGTGTGGGAACAGAAAACGACCAGACTTTCTCGGATGGTCGGGGCCAGATAGCTCTAGGGACGCCTGGTTCAAATCCCGTCAGTGCCAGTGGTCCTAGAAATTCTAGGCTGGCCTCGTCAAGCCGGCCTGGCCGACTTGGACTTGCTAGTCGCGGATGTTCCGTGGGAACTGCGTCTCAGGGAGTATCTGCGGTCTCGAGGACCAATCTACCATTGTGCTGTACAGTCGCTGGTTTTAATGGCCTGGCCATTGAGACCCAAGTACTGAAGGACAGAGGGTTGTCCGCTTCAGTCATTCCTACCCTTATTAAAGCAAGGAAAGCGACTTCCAGCAGAGTCTATTATCACACATGGAAGACTTATATCGCGTGGTGCGAATCTTTAAGATTTCCTCCACGTACCTATTCGGTGACTCGAATATTGGCTTTTTTGCAAAAAGGGGTTGAGCAGAAACTAGCCTTGAGCACCATCAAGGGTCAAGTTTCAGCATTAGCAATCTTCTTTCAGAAACCTTTAGCTACCAAGTCCTTGGTGCGGAATTTCATCCAGGGGGTGCTGCACCTGGCTCCACCAGTCCGCGCGCCCTTACCGCCCTGGTATCTTAATTTGGTTTTGTCGGTTCTACAGAAACCTCCTTTTGAAAACATCAGGGAGATTCCCTTGCTTACTTTATCCCAGAAGGTGGCCTTCTTGGTGGCTATCACTTCTGCACGCAGGGTGTCAGAACTGGCTGCTTTATCATGCCAGTCCCCATACTTGGTGATTCATAGGGATAAGGTAGTACTTCATCCTAAGCCATCCTTTCTTCCAAAGGTGGTTTCAGATTTTCATCTGAATGAAGATATTGTACTACCTTCCTTGTGTCCTCAGCCCAATCATCATCGGGAACATGCGTTGCATTCCTTGGATGTGGTTCGGGCAATCAGGGTATACCTGAAGGCTACGGAATCGTTCCGTAAGACGGATTCACTTTTTGTGATCACGGATGGCCCCAGAAAGGGGTTGCCTGCATCTGCCGCGACTATTGCCAAATGGATTAGACAGACGGTGGTACAGGCTTATTCTATTAAGGGTCGGAGTCCTCCGTTCCCTGTTAGGGCGCACTCCACTCGAGCGCTCAGTACTTCCTGGGCCTTTCGCCATCAGGCGTCAGTGGTCCAGGTATGTAAGGCGGCCACCTGGTCGTCGGTACATACCTTTACAAAATTTTATAAAATTGATGTGATGGCATCGGCGGATGCCTCATTTGGCCGCAAGGTTTTGCAGGCCGCAATTTGAGGAGACCGGTGGTCTACCTCAAGGATTTTTTTCTGTTTGAAAATTTTTTTGTTGAGTCTCATCATTAAGGATGAGCATTGTAAACTTCTAGTTGGCACCGTTTGGGCCTTCTAGATTTGGATTTGATTTCCATTTTCCCATCCCTCATTTGTGATACTGCTCTGGGACGTCCCGAAGGTGCTGTATCACCGAGAACTACGTCTGTCAATGAGCGATGGAGAAAAATGGATTTTTGTAAAATCTTACCGTAAAATCCTTTTCTCTTAGCTCATTGACAGACATAGTACCCGCCCCTCTGTTTTTGAGTTGGGTTGGGTTAAATTCTCTATACTTTTGTGACATAACTGATTTGCTGTGGCAGAGAGAGAGAGGATATACCCTCGGGGACTGCCCCTAGGGTGTGGCCAGAGCATTTTATTTCCTGTCTAGTCCTACTCCTGTGGAGGCGACATAACCCGAAGGTGCTGTATCACCGAGGACTACGTCTGTCAATGAGCTAAGAGAAAAGGATTTTACGGTAAGATTTTACAAAAATCCATTTTTTAAATTTTTTTTTTTTTTTTGAGACTGTCATATAGCAGAATGTGAAAAATATTGTTTTTTTTTTTTTAAATTGTCGCATTTTTTTGTTTATAGCGCAAAAAATTAAAATCGCACAGGTGATCAAATACCACCAATAGAAAGCTCTATTTGTGGGGAAAAAAAAGGGCGTCAATTATTTGGGTAAAGCGTTGCACGACCGCGCAATTGTCCATTAAAGTAACGCAGTGCCAAAACGCAAAATGGGCCTGGTCATTAAGGTCCTTTCGGTCTTAAAGTGCTTAATCTTAAAAAAAAGCTCCCCCCCCCCCTCCTAACACCTATGCTGACTAACCTGTATGCTTACATATTTTCAGGCTGATCTGTAAACTTTCCTTTTTTCAGATGGCAGAAAAAAAACCTAAAAAGTGTTTTAATCATTTAAATTCTGTCCAAAATGTTAAACAAAACCAATTTTACCTGTATTATCTTTTTTCTACCTGTATGTTAATAATATGGGCAACAAGTCCCATGTTTACTTGCCAAATGGCAGTGCTACCTGCAAGCTATACCAAGTTCACTCTCTGCCGCCTCCTTCAGCCCATCATGTAGTCCCACCTTCGACCAGCAAATCATTGCCTGATCTCAAACTAGAAGTGGGAAACGTATAAAGGCGTGGAGGCAGTCTATTTCAGCAATCATTTTGTCATTCTTACCACAGTACTATTAACTTGCTGCAGACTATGAGCAATGCGCTGATCTGACCTCAGGTCAAATTGTGATAATTTTTCTGTAACCTTTCTGTTGGAAGGAGATAATTGTCCATTAGGTATATGTAAAGTAGTGGGAAACCCAATTTATTTTTTATTAGTAATGGCGGCAATCAGTGATTTTTAGCAGGACTGCAACATTGCGATGGACAGATCGGACACCTAACTGACATTTTTGACACTTTTGGTGGGACCAGTGACATTACTACAGTAATCAGTGCTACAAATGTGCACTGTTACTGTATTAATGACACTGGCAGGGAAGGGTTTAACACCAGGGTCGATCAAAGGGTTAAATGTGTCCCTAGGGGGTGCTTTCTAACTGTGTAGGCGATTGACTTGCTGGATGAACAGAGTTCCTAAATAGGAAGAACACAGGATCCCTGTGTTCATCACTGACAGAACATCGGTCTGTTTACATCGGCAGTCCGCGGTTCTGTCTCCACAGGGAGCGATTGCGGGTGCCCAGTGGACATTGTGTCTTCCGGACCCGCTGATTGGTTCCCCCTGTGGCCAATTAGCGCGTGGCTCTGGCAGTGCGCGTGCCCCCATTAGCTGTCCTGTGAAAAGACATACAGGTACCTCGTTCACAGAACAGAGCTGATCTGCCGCAGTGTAAGTATGGCGGCTGGTTGGCAAGTGTTAAAAAAACATTTATAAAAGAAAGAAACATACAAGAGACCATCAAAACCAGTTTTACAATCTGGAGGTTGAGTCCATGGATGTTGGCTTGAAGTAGTAACCTCAACATGTTTCGCCCTTAGCGCGCTTCATCAGGAGAAGCATTACTACCAAAAGCAAACTGTATCAGAAAACCTTTATTTAAGCCATGTTACAAACAGTTTGAATAAAAAACAGGTATGTTCTTCTGGGGGCATCCTCACCCCGGAAGATAATCAATTTGATCTAGATCATATAGATCTTGCACCCTAAAAGGCAGATGCCATAGGGAAAGACAGATATCAATTGGGGATCTACCCCTGTAGAGATTGCACCTCAAAGAAAACCCAGGGCATATATGGGGGAACCACAGGAAGGGTACAAAAGAATCCCACTGAATGGATATCTAAAAAATGTATAAAATATAATTAGATTGCTACAAGTCTCCAGTGTCTGAATTCCCCCCTCTTCTCCTCCTGAATTCTCCTGTAATGTATACTCCCTTACAAAATCAGTATTAGTTTACACGGTACACCAGCCATGAAAACTACATTGAACAAAAAAGATTTTATATAGTCTTACATACCAGAGGTGTGGGGTGTGGAGTGGTGTAATGTAAATGGGTCCATATGGGGGGGGCAGTGTCATAAAAATGAGCTTCGCAGCACAATGAAGCAGCAGCGTTTGAACTGGCTTTCACTCATGTGTAAAGAAAATGACATCCTGAAGACCATTGACTTCAAGCCAATTTTAAAAGAATTATCTACAAAGAAGTATCGCAAATTTGAAATCATTGTGCTTTCATACTGTGCCATTTCAGTCTGTAATTTCTTGTTTTTCAATTTCTTATTTTTCAAGCTCGTGTTATATCGTCCAAACATTGTGTTACTGATTACACACTGATTTTGTTGGAGGTACCAATAAATATAATCTTATCGATAGTTTGCATTTTTATTCTTGTGGGTGATTGTGTAGGCATGGCCCCAGTGCACTGCATTGCCCGGGGGCCTATAATGCTCTTAAGATGACACTGCTTGGTTGAGCTCCATGTTACCAGGTTGGATATGGTTTAGCCTTGCGGAATTTATTTAGTTTTTCTGCTGTTCCCACCCCTCATTTTTAACACTGATTTGGGACGTCCCAATGAACGATGGAGAAAATGGGATTTTTGTCTTACCGTAAAATCATTTTCTCTAATGATCAATTACTGACACAGCACCTACCCCTCTGTGGAGTCGGATTTCTTTTAACACTGCTTGTAACAAAACTGAGTGCCTATAGCTGAGAGGGTGGTATACCCCTGGGACTGCCCATAGGGGTAGTTGTTTTTTTTCTGCCTAGTGTCCTACTCCTGTAGGGGGCACTATAACCCAGTGGTTAAGAAGAACAGGGGCTGTGTCCATCAATGAACATCAGAGAAATAGATTTTACGGTAAGACAAAAATATATTTCAGCGTTTACCTCTTAAAACTCTTAGAGTTCCTCCAAACACAATCTTGATACAACATGGCCATACAAGGTATCAATGTTCTTGTCGCTTAAAGATTAGGACTTTGAACTGTGTGTCCACACCTCCTCATCATTTGTCATAGATCAGCCTTTTTCAACCAGGGTTCCTTTAGGTTTCTTCAAGGGTGCCTTAGCAAATGCCCCAAAATTGTATGCAAGCCAGCGGTAGATCAAACCTGTGTTATAGTTACACAAAGGCATTTGTGCACCATTGCAGCATTCTAGCTGCCGAAATCCTAACAATGACTTCATTGGTTGATAAGAAGGACATTGAACACCTGCATGATATCTTGTTTGCCCTCTTTCAGCACTGGGGTCACATTAGCTGAAAGAAAAAATGAGGGAGAAGAGAAATGCTAGAATACTAGTTAGTACCAGTTTGCAATTGTGTATTTGCTTTGGAAGAATAGATCACCTCTAATGCTGGGTGTCCTATGTGGGTGGATGTTGCTGTTTTGTGTAAAACTATTATTTTGTTTTGTATATTTTAGACTGGGGTGCCTCTAGGCTGTGCATAGTTTTAAAGGGTGCCCTGACTGCAAAAAAGTTGAGAAACACTGTCCTAGATAAAGAGAACTAATAGGAGAAATAAGAATATGCTTTCCATAATACAATGAAATGGTTCATGTGCAGTGGTTGTGGTGGCGGCATGCTTAAATCCATGATGGAACTCTGGAAACTGAGTGGCCTTTAATAAGGTTTGTCAAAATAATTTCTTTTGGTTTCACCACCCAAAAAGGCAGACAGAATTTTAGTTTTAATTTCCAGCATCCCTCCAGTGTTTATTATGGATACAACATGTTTAGGGTGGGGTAAATTATGAGCAGAATTTTCAGTGCAAAAGCCAGAGGGGAGTTTTGATATACTGGTAAAAAGTTGTCTACAGAGTCAAATTTGCTGATTTTATTATCTGATATAACAAAGAAAACCACCACACAACTCCATTATGAAATTAACAAAATCCATTGTGTGAAATTGAAGGACAAGAGTTTTTTTCAAATACAGAAATTTTCTGCAGCTGATTTTTTTTAACTACTGATAAATCCCGGCGGCAACAACCTATAGGATTACATTTCCTACTTGAGAAGTGGAGATACTTTTAAAGCCTGTAGCGTTATGGTGAAACAATGGCTGTTTCATTCAGTTTGCAGGGTTTCCCTGACCTGCCTTACAGCACCACATTTGCAGAAACTGGAGTTGGACTTTATTTAACCAAGCTAGCTCATAATTTGTTGATTCCTCTCTCCCTTCATGGCTGAATATTCTAGCAACTTGTTGGCAGATTCCACAGTGTAGAGGGTTTCCTTTGTATCATCCAGTTTCATGTTCTCAGCTTCGTGTCAGGTGCTGTCAGTCATATTTAAAAATGCTTTTGCCTGCTCTCGGTGGATGAGTTTAGTGAAGTGGTCTGAAAAGGATTCTCTGCATTATGTGTATTCTACTGGAAGGAAGAAATCTGCGAACAATTCCCTGTGCAATGATCTGATAAGCAGGTATCTGAGGATGATGAATGTGGTACAGGGGAATCCAGGTCAAGGTCGATGTTGCTGCCATAAAGAGAAGCTTTTAGGCTTCTCAAAGCTTTGCAGACTCTTTAACCATCAGAGCATCTTCCCAGGACATCTCCAGAGTCTCCCTTGTACAGCTTCATTATTTTACATTTTCTTTGCCCCTTTTCTGTCAAATAATGTTGTAATTATGCTGCTCATTTAGATGTAACAGTAAAAATTCATACTAATGTTCCCAGAACCTGCCAGGGACTTCCTCTCTTCCTGTTTCATGAGAGTTATTTCCATAGAGGAGCCAGAGTCTTTTTAATATTCTTATGGGATGAAGCAGAAACCTTGGCAATGTTTAAGAAAAACTTATGAAAACGTACATTACAGGACACAGAAATTGATTCTTAGACCATGGGTCGTATGATGTTACCTTTAGGTGATTGGACAATGGCAAGAACTTTTCTGGGATTACCTCCCTGTGTACCCATTAAACCCCACCCACTCTGTGAGATTCTAGTTTTTTCTTTTTTTTTTTTTTTTTTTTAAATCAGATAATTTTTATTAGAAAAACTTTTACATTGCACACAACAGAAAAAACAAAAAGAAGAAAAAAGGAGTCACATCCAGTACAGTGCTCCCCTGCTGGGTATTAATAACACATAACAGTAAACAGTAATAATTGACACTGGTTCAATTTACAGACAAATTGTCCCAACCTCAGAGAAAACACAAATGCATAAAGTAGAATACACCCCTGAATCGGGGATCCCCCTAGGTTCAAGGAGAACATACCAGTGCACGCATCAGTGCCCCCAATCGGGTCCATGACCAGCAGAGCATCGTTAAAACTGGCCCCATCACATATGGAATATGCAACTGGACAAAAAGGAAAAAAAAAAGAGAAAAGAGAAGAAAGAAGAGAAACACAGAGGAAAGAAAATAAGAAAAATAGTGATCGATGGTGCAAACTCTGATCAACAGGGGGGGGCAGCAGAGGTATCCCCCCCCCAGCTGACAACCTCCCCGCCCCACCAGGTAGAGAGTAGTATGTAGGCCATTCCTCCCCCACCTGTAAGATATCCATCCAGACCCAGCCTAAAATGAAAAAAAACATAAGATCTACTACAAACTCAAGGGGCCGAAGAAACAACCCCCCCCAGGAATCTATTCGTGACCAGGTGTGGAGGCGCCAGGCCTGGCACATCCAACCAAGGCCCCCAAATGCGCTCAAACTTCATGGGACTCCCCCTATGCAGATAAGTCAGGTGCTCCCTGGCCAGTAGAGATTTGACCTCCTCCGTCCATTCCGCATGAGTAGGAGCAGACGGGGAAATCCACTTCCTCGCTATCAATTTGCGAGCAAGAAATAGCGTCCTAAGAATTGCCTCAAACATCCCCGGGGTATACAATTCCTCGTCTAGCCAGCCCAGTATGCAAAGCTTAGGGTCCTGAGGGAGCTTCAGCCCCCAGATGGTATTAATGGAGCAAAGTACTTCAGTCCAGTAGCGGTGTAGTTTTGGGCATCGCCACAGCATGTGAAGCAATGTGCCCTCATGTATCTTGCAGCGGGGACAGAACGGAGAATCCCTCCTGCCCCAGCTATGCAGACGCTGCGGGGTCCGATAAGTACGATGCAGTATGAATAGTTGCGTGAGGCGTTGTGAGGCCGACAAGGATACCTTGAGCACATTGTCAAGTATTCCTGTCCACTCCTCCGATGTTAGCGTCCCTAAGTCGTCCTCCCAAACCGATCTACATTTATACGTCATAGCTCGCGAAATCTGTTCCATAAAGGAAGAGTATAAGGAGGAAATTTGGCCCTTCTTCTCTGTAGAATTTACCAGGCTAAGGAGCAGAACCGGGCTACAAGGGCCCCACGAGGAGTCCCTGGCCTGCGCCGTAATGGCGTGCCGCAGTTGCAGATATTGGTAAAATAAGGTGTTAGGTAGCCCAAATTCAGCTCGAATAGCCTGGAAATCCTTAAGTGTATTCCCCCTGTACAATTGTGAGATAAATCGGATGCCGTATCTGGCCCATTGCAGGGTATCCCGAAGGTTATCCAGCTCAGGGTAGTTGGCGTTATGTAGAATGCGGGAAAACTCGGAGAAACCTCTATAGGCAAAGTGACTCCGAGCCCTGCGCCAAACCTTGTCTATCAGAATCAGGGTCGGATGCTGGGGAAACGTACCCAGCTCCCCACTCTCCAAGGACTCCACAAGCGAATCCCCCACCAGGCAAGTTACAAGTATCCGGCGGACCGGGTCACCGTCAACGTCCCGTGACCAGCCCGTGAGATGCTGTAATTGGGAGGCTAAAAAGTAGTATAATGGGTTGGGAACCGCTAGACCCCCACTATCCTTGGTTTCCTGCAATGTCTCCAAGCGAATTCGGGAAGACTGCTTTTTCCATATAAGTGCACGGTAGACAGTGTTGAACTGTTTGAAAATGTGAATCGGTATCCAGACAGGGGCATTATGGAGAACATACAATAGATTCTAGTTTTTTCTAGTGTCCTTAGTTAATTGACCCTTTCTCCTATTGTAGAATTTATTTTTTCTGATTTTCACTAGTTTTCCTTTCCTTCTTTGACTGACACTTTTATATCAACATCTGAGTACTTATTGTATTATGGCCGACTAGCATTTTCTGGATTGGGTACCCTCGGATTATACCCTGGGAACTGTATGTGGACCCCGTGGCATCAGGGCCAGCCTCTAAAGTTTGCTTTGCCAACTATTTAGCGATTTAAACGAAGCCCGCATTCAAGAACTTTGTTTCCCAATCTACTGACAACGTAAATAAAAAGTGACCAGACAACATGTGGCTTGGATATTGTTCAATCATGCTAGATATCTTTGAATATCTATGTTTGATATTTATCCCTAATATCTTTGTTTTTTATTTATGAAGTTGATCCATCTTATCTATATATTTTTGTAGTGTCAGATCTATTTTTGATATCTTTCTGTCTGTCTCATCCTATTTCATCAATCTCTTCTATATCAGTCTTCATTTACATGTTATTGTTTGTTAAACATAAAGTGCAGCCCTTCCCTTTCTGTTCCATGTATATATGATGCGTTGTGTCTCTTGCAGGCCCTTCCCCACGGAGGACACGGCAGAAAATGATGACGACATATATCGCAGTCTGGAGGAATTGGCGGAGTGAGTTTTGTCTATAACACTTTATATTGAACTATCTGTGAAAGTATGAATAAAAATAAGCAGTGTGACTCAGTAATCCTCGAATGGCTGACCCAAATATACAGATTTTATAATCAACAAAAAAAAATTGCAACTGCAATTATTTTATTTTACAGGGCCGCTTCAAAAAAAAAAAAAGGAACTGTGGCTTTATGCAAATTTTTGCGCAACAAAAAAAAATCAAAATTTTAATAGGTGTGAAAAATAAAAAGTTGCCCTGGATGTGAAGTAGTTGGAGAAGACTGAACACTTTTTTCAGCCTAACTACCTTCAGTGTGTACTACAAAAACAAGCACACAACGGGGCTAACAAGCTCCTATATAATGACAATATCAGGTGACAGGGACTCTTTATGGAGATATTAGGGGTCTATTAGACTTCTGTTGTTTCACCTGCAGCCAGCCAAGTACAGATCAAAATGACCGTTCTAAACCCAGAATGATCATTGCTTTCAAGTTCCTTAGTTGCACAGGACGTCATGAAATGGATGTCCCTCAAGCTACTCCTGCTCTCTATCCAGAAAGCATTTACCATGGTCATGGGCTTCTCAGAAGAATGGGAGGGCCCACAAACTTCTGTGGGTAACATTATTACAATATAGTAAAAGATCTGAAAAACGATCACTGACTGATAAAACTGATACCAAGCTCTTTGCTGAAGCCGTGAGCTTATTTTAAGCACTTGAAATCCAGGCTCTTTAGTGGGCAGCAAGTGGTTAAGAGAAGATTAATATTTGCTCGAGAAGCATAGAGAGCATTTCTGAATAAGGTTGGTAGGAATATTTGTCTTGAGAGATTTTAGTGATGGTAAGGATGCTGTGTTGGGAGCTGATGTGAACTGCACGTGTTATTTTACTTGACTGCTGAGGTGCATAGGTCCAGTAACCATGTTACCATAATAACCAACCCCGCTTGCCCCCTCCCCATAAAAACCACACTTGCAACAATTAAGTTGGAAAGGGCAAGGCAACAGCTTTTATTTAGTTTCCAATACCAAACAAGTACACTTTTAGACCAGTGCCAGTCACAGTTGTACTGGGAGCACTCTTAGTCATTAACAACTTAAATACACAAAGGGGAAAGGGGGGAGGGTCTGTCATTACCATCAGTGCAGGACAGACAGCGCACCCCCCAATTTACAAACAAGGGCATAACCCATTACCATAACTTTAACTGCTGGCAAGGTCAAAAACCGCCACTACAGCTGTCACATAGTTGGTGAGGTTGAAAAAAGACATCAGTCCATCCAGTTCAACCTATGATGTGTGTGTGTGTTTGCTGTTAACCGTACATTGTATACCCCTGTATGTTGTGGTCTTTAAGGTGCCCATCTAATCGTTTTTTTAAACTATCGATGCTCCCTGCTGATACAACTGTTTGCGGAAGAGAATTACACATCCTTACTGCTCTTACAGTGAAGAACCCCCTAAGTATTTTAAGGTTAAACCACCTTTCCTCTAGTTTTAGGGAGTATCTTATTGTATTCCCTTTCTCTGAATAGTTTGTTCCTTATGCTAGGGTCGCCAGTACAGTATTTGTACATTGATATCATATCCCCCCTCAATCATCTCTTCTCCAGAGAGAATAAGTTCAGTGCTTGTAGTCTTTCCTCATAGCTGATGTCCTCCATTCCCCTAATTATTTTTGTTGCCCTTCTCTGGACTCTCTCCAGTTCCAGCACATCCTTCCTGAGGACTGGTGCCCAGAACTGGACGGTATACTCCAGATGTGACCGGACCAGAGTCTTGTAGAGAGGGAGAATAATCTCTTTATTTCTAGAGTGAATCCCCTTTTTTATACATCCCAGTATATTCTGTTGGCTTTGCTTGCCGCGGCTTGGCATTGCAGGTCACTGCCAAGCCTGTTGTCTACCAGTACCCCCAGGTCCTTTTCCATCCTAGACTCACCCAGAGGTTCCCCCCCCCCCCCCCCCGTGAGTAGCTTGCTTTCTGGTTTCTGGCATCCAAGTGCATTACTTTACATTTTTCAACATTAAACCTCATCTGCCATGTAGTTGCCCACCCCATTATTTTGTTCAGGTCCGCTTGTAAGGTTTCCACATCCTGTATAGAAGATATTGGCATGCTTAGTTAAGTATCATCCGTAAATACTGAAATTGTACTAGATATCCCCTCCTCTAGATCATTTATGAATAAATTAAACAGGATTGGCCCCAGGACAGAACCCTGGGGGACCCCACTTTCCACACCCGCCCAATTAGAGTACTCCCCATTAATCACCACCCTTTGCACTCTCCCCTGGAGCCAGTTCTCTATCCAGGTACTCACCTTATGGTCCATACCTACCTTCCTTAGTTTGAACAGTAAGCGTTTGTGGGGAACAGTGTCAAAGGCAAGGTCCAGATACACCACATCCACTGACTTACCTTTATCTAGGTGGCAGCTCACTTCACTTAATAGATTGGTTTGGCAAGAACGATTTTTCATGAATCCATGCTGATTACTACTAATACCATTTTCATTACTAAAGTCTTGTATGTGGTCCCTTAATATCGCCTCCAAAATCTTGCAGACTACTGACCGGCCTATAGTTACCTGGGATATATCTCTGCCCTTTTTTAAATATTGGTATCATGTTGGCTTTTTTCCAATCAGCTGGCACCATACCCGTCTGTAAACTATCCCTAAAGATCAAGAATAATGGTCTGGCAATCACCTGGCTGAGCTCTTTAAGAACCCTCGGGTGCAAGCCATCCGGTCCCGGTGATTTATTTATGTTAAGTTTCTCTAGTTTAGTTCTAAGTTTATCTTCTGTTAGCCATGGCGGTACTTCCTGAGGTCTGTTATTTAGTTTGGCCTTACAAGCTGGGTTAGTGTAGCCCCCCAATTCTTTTGTGAAGACTGAAGAGAAGAAATTATTTAACCTCTTGCCGACCGCCGCAAGTCCATATACTGCGGCGGTCAGCCCCGTGCAGGCAAAGTGGCGTATGGGTACGTCACTCGCCTGCGAGGCAATAGGGGGCGAGCGCCGGTCACTCGCGATCGTCCGGTACAGAGGGAGAAAGGCAGGCGGCTAATGTAAACAAAGCCGCCTGTCATCCTCCCTTGTGTAAGTGCAGAGATCATAAGGTCCTGCTATGTAGGATCATATATCTCTGTAGTTACACAAACAGCCACATCCCATAACAGTTAGAAGCAAGCCCCTAGGGACACATTTAACCCCTCCTTCTCCAATAAAGTTAACCCCTTCCCCGCCAGTGTCATTTTTACAGTAACAGTGCATATGTATAGCACTGATTACTGTAGTAATGTCACTGGTACCCCCAAAAGTGTAAAAAATGTCAGTCAAGGGTCCGATCTGTCCGCCGCAATGTCGCAGTACCGCAAAAAAAAATCACAGATCGCCGCCATTACTCGTTAAAAAAAACCAATAAAAATGACAAAAATCTTTCCCTTAGTAAACGCAATAACTTTTGCGCAAACCAATCAAAATACGCCCTTTGCGATTTTTTTTTACCAAACGTATGTAACAGAATACAAATTGGCCTAAAATGTTAAATTTTGATTTTTAAAAATTTGAAAAATATTGTTATGTTTGCAAAGTTGTCGCTCTTTTTTTGTTTATAGCGCATGATCAAAAAATCGCACAGGTGATCAAATACCACCAAAAGAAAGCTCTGTTTGTGGGTAAAAAAGGACGTCAAATTCGTTCAGGTACAGCATCGCACGACCACGCAATTGTCCGTTAAAATCACGCAGTGCTGAATCGCAAATTAGGGCCTGGTCAGGAAGGGGGTAAAATCTTCCGGGGCTTAAATGGTTAACACTACCACCTTTTCCCTGTCCTCTGTGGCCAAATCTCCTTTGTCGTCTTTTATGGGGCCAATGTGTTCTGGCCTCCCTTTCTTACTGTTTATATACTTAAAGAATTTCTTGGGGTTTTTTTTTTTACTCTCTTCCGCTATATGTCTCTCGTGTTCTATTTTAGCCGCCTTGATTTTGTCTTTACATTTCTTATTACACTCTTTGTAATGCTTGAATGCTGCCAATGACCCCTCAACCTTGTATTTTTTTGAAGGCCTTTTCTTTAGCATTAATATGCATTTTTATGTTGGAGTTTAGCCACCCAGGGTTTAGTTTTGCTCTTTTAAATTTATTTCCCTTTGGAATACACTGGTCAATCCCTTTGTTTAGTATGCTCTTGAAGCACTCCCATTTTTTCTCCGTGTTCTTTGTTCCCAGGGTTCTATCCCATTTGATATTTTCTAGCAGAGAGCGCAGTTTTGGGAAATTGGCTCTTTTGAAATTCACTGTTCTTATATTACCATTATGTTTCCTATTACTATGATTAATACTGAAACGAGTTGACCTATGGTCACTGTTTCCTAAGTTGCCCCGTATTTCTATATCCGTGAGCAGGTCTGTATTGTTGATAATCAGTAGGTCAAGTACCACATTGTTTCTTGTCGGTGCATTCACCATCTGACCCATGAAATTGTCCTGCGAAACATTTACGAACTGCCAAGCCTTGGCTGAATGAGTGGTTCCTGCTGCCCAGTCTATATCTGGATAATTAAAGTCCCCATTATAATGACACTTCCCATCCTTGCTGCCAATCCTATCTGTAAAAGGAGGTCTGCCTCCCCCTCCTCCCTCTGGTTGGGTGGCCTATAGCATACGCCCAATATTACCTTTCCCACAGTGCCTTACCTTTGAAGTTCTACCCATAGGCATTCTACCTCGTCCATAGCTCCATTATTAATATCATCCCTCATATTTACCTGTCCACTGTTCTTAATATGCAGACATACCCCTCCCCCTTTTTTGCCTTCTCTATCTCTGCGATAAAGGTAATACCCCGGAATGGTCGCCATCCAGTCATGAGAGCTGTCTAACCAAGTCTCTGTTATCCCCACAAAATCTAAGTCCTCCTCAAACATCAGCAGCTCCAGCTCTCCCATCTTGTTGGCCAGGCCTCTGGCATTGGTATACAAACCTCTTAATTTTGACCGGTTACATATATCCTCATTTAATGTTTTTAGGCTGCTTTTGTGATTTTTTTCCCCATACCCACCCTGGGTTTAGGAGCTCTGAACACCCTACCGCTAATGTCCCCATTTGTGCCCTCTGAATCTTGCTTTCCACTGGCTAATTCTACATCTGTACCCTCCCCCCCATCACCTAGTTTAAAAGCTCCTCTAACTTTATGGCCATCCTCTCACCCTGTACGGCTGCACCCTCCCCATTTAGGTGCAATCCGTCCCTACCAAAGAGCCGGTGACAGACTGAGAAGTCGGCCCAGTTCTCCAGGAACCCAAAACCCTCCTTACTACACCAGCTCCTCAGCCTCTCTGTTGTTGCTCAAGGCACAGGTAGTATTTCTGAAAATACTACCTTGGAGGTCCTACTCCTCAACTTAGCTCCCAAGTCCCTGAAATCATTTAGGACTCTCCATCTTCCTCTGCCTATGTCATTGGTACCCACGTGTACCGTGACAGCTGGGTCTCCCCCAGCCCCACCCAGTAATCTTTCCACCCGATCCGCGATGTGCCAAACCCGAGCGCCCGGTAAACAGACTGTTCGACGCTCGCGGTCTTTGTGACAGATTGCACTGTCTGTCCTTCTAATGATTGAGTCCCCTACCACCAGCACATGTCTTTCCTTTCCCTTTCTCCCGGCCTCACTGGAGGAGTTCTTCCCCTGGCAGCTAGGGGCGTCGCTGTGCTCCAGCAATGCTGGTCCCTGACTGGTTTCCCCAACATCACGCAACAGGGCGTATTTATTGGGGTGCTCCAGCCCAGGACCGGCCTCCTTGCCTTGTCCCCTTCTACCCCTCCTAACTGTCACCCCTCTACTCTGATGCCTGCACCTCCAATACTCCGCCCAGCTCTGTGCAGGCCCCTGCCTGCGCCTGACGGGTACGATACCGGCTCTCCTTCGGTATGGACATTCGGCTCAGTGTTGCCAGCTGCTTCCCTAGATTCAGGACCTGAGCTTCCAGGGAAGTGCTTACAATGTGCTTACATTTTGTGCATTTGTATTCGCCCTCGATCGCATGATCGAGGAACGCATACATATCACATACCGACCCATGGCAGCTCTTCAACCACGTTCTTCATAAAGACCCAGAATTCCTTGGGTAAGGTATTTTAACTGAGCTCAGGTCCAACCCCATACCCAAGACTCCATCCATTGTTTGTCCCATATAGCCTGCTTAAACTAAGCCCCCTGGCCATGCCCCCATCAGTCAAGGCTCTCTTTCCGTAAAGGGATCAAGAGGCCTTCATTCATTATTGTTTTCATTTGAAAAGACAGAAAAAGCAACAGCACATTGCTCATTTATGAACTGTAGGTGTTGTCATTGTAAATTTTGGATAACTCAACTAATCTTTTCCTCCTTGATCACAGATTATAGCAGGATCAGGGTAGCCAATTATTGGTGACATTTTAGACATAAAACCCAGGAAGTCTTCCTGGATTAGTGGCATCTAAAAATGGGTGTCTAAAAACAACCTAACGAGTTTTAGAAGTAGGAATTAGATTGTTGGAATTCATATTTCCTGTGAAATAAAGTGTCATAACAACAAGCTTTCGGCTGGGTTCACACATATGCAAATTGGATGCTGGTTTCCCCCGCATCCAATTCGCATTACATGCAAGTGTGACTGCCTCTCAATGGAGCTGGTTCACACATATCCAGGGGGGCCGCGGTCCAGATTAAACAAGGGTCTTGTGCGTGTTTGGGTCTAATTCAGGTGCAAATTCAGCCAAAAATTCATACCCGATTCACACCTGAACCAGTGAACAGGGGTGCACTGGACCCCAGGTACGAACCCGCTGCCACACATGTGAGAACTCAGCCTTAGAAACGGGAAATAAAATGGCTTAATAATGAGCTTTACAAATGGGATCCAGAATGCTCAATATTTTTGGCTCCCTTAGAGGCAGAGAAAGAAAAGCTCAAAAGCCTTGAGCTGCAGTGTGCATGAGCTCTTTCACTGCTAAAGTTGCTGGAGGGTGAGAATGGTTTATCAAGTCATCGTCTGGCTTTTTTGTGGCTCCTAATTCTCCAACATCTATACTCTGCTGTTATCTACTCATCCACTAATCCTGCACCAGCCTTTGGGACTCATTATTTACTGCAGAAGACTGGAAAATGTAGTGGGTGGGTGCTTATTGCCACAGGCTGCTTGGTTCCTGATTATCTCCTTAAAAGCAATAAGCACTAATAGAACTGGTAATACATTTATTTGCAATGCTTTTGAGATCATTCAGAATTTGATTGACCATTTTACCTGCAACTTGTTCTCCTTCTGACCTACATTTGACCTGCTTCAAGCTATATACCGATGCAAAATTAGCTTGGAGCAAACAAAAGCTCGTCGACTCAGGCCTAAGGATTGTAAAGCAATGTATGGTAAAATAAAATACATTTGGCACTTTACAGAGCAGTGGGTTTGCACCAGCTGCAAGAGCTCATAGCAACCAGTCAGCCCTCATCAGCTAACTGCAGTGGTTACAATAAACTGACAGCTGACTGGTTATGTTTTACCAAACTTTGCACAATGTCTCTCCCATTTCAGTGCTTTAGGTTGACTCTGTTGAGAGAAAAAAAAAGAAAAAACATGTAAAGAAAATAGTTCTTACCCACCTGGCTGAAGAATCTTGTGTTGGATTTCAGATTTCCTGCCATATACTGTAGTTCTACCTCTGCCTAATAGATCCACAGAACTCAGCATCTCACACTCCTGGAATTTTGTTGAATACTGAAGATACTTCCACAAGCATAGCTTTTCAAGCGAGTGAAGATCTGAGGAACGGCAGTGAAACAGAAAGACTTAATAACTTCTTCTTTTACAGCAGTTTTTTGACAAGTTGTTTAAAATAATTCTCTCTTTGTCATTTGTAAAATCAGGATGCTCCATTCTGCTTTCAGATTTTTATTTCAGCTCAGCATGTTCTACCTTCTGGGCAACACGATCCGCAGTTCCTGACTTATAACCTGAGGGCGAATCCAACTGTTGGGTGAGCTGCGCGGCATACATGCACATATTTTCTAAAATGCCCAGCCATCCGTGTGAAGGAAACCTTTCTGAGGGTTTTTTTTTCTTTTTTTTTTTATCTTTAAGAAAATCTGTTGGAAGAAACCTTGAGGCTGCCATAGCAGTTTATGAAAATGCTAGTTGCCTGGCTTTTCTTTTTTAATGGATAATGGCGAGTGCTCAACCTGCAGCCCTCCAGCTGTTGCAAAGCTGCTGACAGTTACAAGCATCCCAAAGGCACAGGCATGATGGTAGTTGTAGTTCTGCTGGAGGGCCACAGGTTAAGCACCCATGTAAGGTGTTAGGCTGTTTCTACTGTAGTAGTAAAATAGGGAGGACGGGGGGGGGAGGGGGAAGGACCAACAGAAGATACAGTCCTGACAACTGCTGAAATTTTGGAGGTGCTCTGATCCAGTCGTCTAGCCATTACAATTTAGGTCTTGTCACTTTTTCTGCATTCAACACTTAGCTTTATGAAAAACATGTTCACTTGCTGCCCAATATATACCACCCCCTTCTTGTTGCCATTGCAACAAGATAATCAATGTTATTCACTTACCTGTCAGTGAACATAATGTTATAGATGACCTATGTATATAGTATAGTATAGGGATCGACCGATTATTGGCAAAGCTGATTATCAGAGGGCCGATATAAAGTTTTTCCGATATATCGGTATCAGCCCCGGAACTTACTGATATTGTCCTGACGTCACTGCGTATGTTGCACCACGCATCTCCACGCACTAGGCCCAACCTTCTGCCTTCTTAGGCCGTCTCCCTCACCTTGGACAGCCTCGTCTAGAGTCAGAAGTCTCTCGGGAGTGTATAACACAGCCATACACCCACCCACAGCAGCCCGGTGACAGCCACCCACAGGCACTGTACCAGCCAGCCAGCCACAGGCCCTGTACCAGCCACCCACCACAGGGTGCCAGCCAGCCACCCACCACAGGGTGCCAGCCAGCCATCCACCACAGGGTGCCAGCCAGCCATCCACCACAGGGTGCCAGCCACCCACCACAGGGTGCCAGCCAGCCACCACCACAGGGTGCCAGCCAGCCATCCACCCACCACAGTGTGCCAGCCATCCACCCACCACAGTGTGCCAGCCATCCACCCACGACAGTGTGCCAGCCATCCACCCACCCACCACAGGGTGCCAGACAGCCAGCCATCCACCTACCCTCCACAGGGTGCCTGCAAGCCAGCCACCCTCCACAGGGTGCCTGCAAGCCAGCCACCCTCCACAGGGTGCCTGCAAGCCAGCCACCCTCCACAGGGTGCCTGCAAGCCAGCCACCCACCACAGGGTGCCAGCAAGCCAGCCACCCACCACAGGGTGCCAGCCACCAAGCCACCCACCACAGGGTGCCAGCCACCAAGCCACCCACCACAGGGTGCCAGCCACCAAGCCACCCACCACAGGGTGCCAGCCACCAAGCCACCCACCACAGGGTGCCAGCCACCAAGCCACCCACCACAGGGTGTCAGCCACCAAGCCACCCACCACAGGGTGTCAGCCACCAAGCCACCCACCACAGGGTGTCAGCCACCAAGCCACCCACCACAGGGTGTCAGCCACCAAGCCACCCACCACAGGGTGTCAGCCAGCCAGCCACCCACCACAGGGTGTCAGCCAGCCAGCCACCCACCACAGGGTGTCAGCCAGCCAGCCACCCACCACAGGGTGTCAGCCAGCCAGCCACCCACCACAGGGTGTCAGCCAGCCAGCCACCCACCACAGGGTGTCAGCCAGCCACCCACCACAGGGTGCCAGCCAGCCACCTACCACAGGGTGCTAGCCAGCCATCTGGAAGAGCAGAATGTCCAAAAAGACAACGGACAGTGTTTTTTTGGTTTTTTTTGGGTTCTCATGCAGAGGATACTTCTGAATCTGCAATAATGACCCTGGATGATGAACTTTATCTCTATTTGAAGGAACCAGTAATTGACAGAAGAAGTGGTGAACCTCTCCAGTGGTGGAAAGAAAATGAGGCACGCTACAAAAGACTTGCTTCTCATTCTAGAAGATAACTTTCTGCTCCTCCTTCCTCGGTACCAAGTGAGCGTATTTTTAGTGAAGTGGCAGCAATATATGAAAAAAACAGAAGCCGTTTAACTGGTGAACATGCCTAAATGTTATGCTTTCTGCTCTATAATATTGTTCTACTTAACTAGGAGTATTGAAAGTGAGTAGTACTAGTGTCCAGTCCACTGTCTTTTGCACTGCAGCTACTAGATTTAATCATTGCAGACAGTGAGTGCACTACTGCAGCAGTTTATGTAAATTTTGTTTTGGGAAGCCTTTAGTTATTATCTTCTCAGCACTTTATTTTTCACAGTTGTCTAGGACTCTTCTAGGACTCGTTCGTTCACATGATGTGAAACTGATGTACCTGCAAGTGAAAGCTGTGCGGTTTTCCTATCAGTTTTCATGCAGGTAAGGTGTGAAGAATGCACCTTTTCATGTTAAAAATGTTAATAAACAAACATTACCATGTTCAGTACCAGATTTGTGTCAAAAATTGTCTTTATTTTTCAAAACTTTAATGTACAAAATATTGGCCGATACCGATACTTTGTGACCAAAATATCGGTATCAGTATCTGCCCTGAAAAAAACATATCGGTCTATCCCTACTATAGTAGGTAGACTCTATAACTGTAACACAGCCTAAATAATTACGGATTTATTTATTTTTATCAAAGAAATATAGCAAAATATATTTTAGCCTAAATTTATGAAGAAAGATTATTAAATTGCAAAGTTTCAGCGCAGAAGCTAAGGGAACGATTTTTTCCCCAAATTGTAAGTCTTTTTTCATTAGTAAAAAAAAAAAAACTCCAGCGATGAATAAACACCACCAAAAGAAAGCTCTATCAATCTAAAACAAAATTAAACAAAATTAACTTGGGTACAGTGTTGTATGACTAAGTAATTGGCAGTGAAAATAATCACAGTGATGAAAACTAAAAAGTGGCCTGGACAAGAAGTTGGTTTACCATGTTGGTCTTCAAGTAGTTAATAAAGGTTTGGCAAAGCAGGAATAGCACATTTCAGAGACTGCACTGCAATTTACAGTGACATCTTCTGCCTCCTTAGACAGGTTAGGGTCTGCAATGTCACTACAAGCCTCTGCAGGTGATTAGCATGATAAAATCTGAGCTCTCAGGATTTTAAAACGTGAATCTAACATGGTAATATAGCAGCCTTTATGATTCATATGTGGTGGTCCGCCTTTTCCCAGTACCACTTCCAGGGTGCAGTGCTGTCAGCCCTGGGCTCCCTTGGGAAGGAAGGTTCTGCTTGGTGCTGGCAACACAGATGGCTGTCTGAGAAAAGCCACTTCCAATTATAGATGCAGCAGAGCCAACAGATGGCAGCATCCTTTGCCTTGTATATCGGACTGGCATTAAGGCAAAAATCCATGAACTATGTATGGCCAGTGATGGACATTGATCTAATTCATCTTTCTGTTCTCACATAAACTGGAGATATGTACACAGTTTGCCACACTATGAACTCAACAAATATCCAAAGTGTGTAAAGATGGCCCAGAGCACAAATGTTCTATGCCTCTCTGGTATTTGAAGGACAGCTATTACATTCTAGAAGGCTGGCTTGCAATAGTTAATTGTATATACTGTAAATCATAGACTACAAGGCACAGGCAACTTATGCACCATGGGTTATAGGCTTATAACTTCAGATGATTGGACACTGGCAAGCTTTCCTTGTGACTCTACCCCATTATGTCCATAGTTTTTTTTTTCTAGTCAAATTCTTTAATCAGCCCTCACTGTCTTCCATGCAACTTCAATAAAACCTTGGGATCTGTGCCTGGAGCCTACCCTGGGACGCTCACCTTGGCACTTTGTGCAATAAGTTGAGTTAGTGGCAGGGTGCTAAACAGTTTCAGGGCTGTGGTCCATTGCTACAGAACCCAGTCCTTGACGATCCCTTCAGGGATATGCCCACCGTGACAGGGGAAGCCTAGACTTTATATACAGTCTAGTGTCAAGAACAGGAAAAACAGGGTCACCGTTGCTCTTTGACTGTTTATTGTTGTAAACAGGGCTATATTTGGAGTGATTTCACTTCACAGTGCAAATTTTTCAAACTTGGCGCTATAATTCAACCATTTAGAGCTCAGTTTCATTTGGATGACCGGGTTTTACTTCACATCACTGGTCACACACATTAATACTTCCTAGACCCCTTTAACTACTTGATCTCCAAAAGGTAACCCTACATGACCAGAGCATTTTTGCTATTCAGCATTGCGCTACTTTACCTGGCATTTGTGCAGTCATGCAACACTGTACGCAAGTTTAATTTATATCATTTTTTTCTCACAAATAGAGCTTTCTTTTGGTAGTATTTGATCACCACTGGGTTTTTATTTTTTTATTATATAAATAAAAAGACCGTACTTTTTGGGGGAAAAAACAATATTTCTCTATCGCTCATTGACAGACGTAGTCCTCGGTGATACAGCACCTTCGGGTTATGTTGCCTCCACAGGAGCAGGACTAGACAGGAAATAAAATGCTCTGGCCACACCCCAGGGGCAGTCCCCGAGGGTATATCCTCTCTCTCTCTGCCACAGCAAATCCAGTTTTTTTCTGTCTAGTCAGGAGTAAGGACCTAGATACCTTGCTGGGATCTTCGGTCCTGGCAGGATTTTTTTCTTAAAAAGATTTTTTTAGACAGCTTTTTTCTCCAGTGTTCCTGTGAGATCTTCAAGCAAGAAAGCTGAACTGGGCGACGGGCTGGATGTTGAGATCCGGTGGTCACCCCAGTTCAGCCTACGAGCGCGTGCAGGCCATAGCTCCGCGCTGGGTCGGCCGCGACATAGTCCCACTGGAGGGACTGACCCCGCGAGTTAAACGTCTCGCTGAAACGCCAAGGACCATGAGTCACGGCGTCCGTATTGGTCGACAGCCCTCCCGCCCCGGTGGAGAGGGGTACTGTCAGGAGTTGGTGCCCGCCTGGTTCCGGTATGGTGAGTAGCATGTTCCCCCTTTTCCCCTGACGGGTCTTGTGGTGAACGCGGGCCCCTCTCTGTATGGTAAGGATGAGTTCCCCTCTATCCTATAACATGGCACAGATCCCCCTACTTTGAGTGTGATTTTATGTGCAAAAAGCCAGGAGGCTTGGTTTGGGAGCTGACAATCTAATTGTAAACATGTTAAAAAAGATTGTAATTAGTGGCAGTATGGGTATCTTACTGTGATAATATAAGTATCCTACCAGTCAGTAGCCACGGACATGTAGACTGCTTTCCTAGTCAAGTCTCCAGCGATAGCAGGCCTTCCGAACGGCCATGCGGTCCGCCAGGGCCGGTACCGCCGACCAGGCTAAATCCCCATGTAGAGAAGGTGTTGTGATGCTCTGCAGTCACGCCGCTATTCGGTACTAACCGCCGCCATTGTTTGCTAGATCGCACGAGGCCGCCATTTTGGCGTAGCCTCGTGTCTCCAGCATGGGGGCGGCCATGTTTGAGGTGATCCAAACACCTCGTGGAGCTAGGGGAGGCGCCGGAAGGCGTGCAGAGGGGCGGAGCCGCCTCCTTTCTTACTGGGCAGCCAGCCAAAAGACTTCCTGTTTGTGAACACAGCGCTGTAACCTGTTGCAGTGAACTCTGAGCATCAAGTGGTGAGCCTGGGGGTCTATCTCTCTCTCTCTCTCGATCGATAGGGATCCCTAGCAGGTAACACTGAGGGGCTTTTGTGGCGCTGGGGGTCTGAAAAAAAAAAAAAAAAAAGTTTTTTATTTAAATTTGAATTGTATTTTCCGGGAAATTACTGGAATAATCATGGACCCTGCCACACAAATACCCCCACCTGTTTCCCTCGAGGGGGCCACGGGACCTGCCGGTGCACAGAGTATGGATGCATTTACAGCAGTTTTGGAGTCTTTGGTGGCTCGGGTGGAGGCAGCCTGTCAGGGACGGGGGTCAAGAAAGCGACCCCCGCCTACCCCTATATTATCTGACACCTCTGACTCAGATTCAGAGATGGTCACTGCAGCTGCAGGTCCCTCTGCAAGGGCTGTTATCTCAGGTAAAGCTCCCTCAGACAGTGAGGAGGACGTTCTTTCTCCTGCTATAATTCAGGAAGAAGCATTGGTGGACGCACTAGTTGTAGCGGTGCGGGAAACCTTAAGACTTGAGGTTTCACCGGCAGAGGCAACTGAAACAGAGATTCCCTTTGGTACTAACAAGCCCATTAAAACGGTGAAGTTTTTTCCTGTACCCAAGTGTTTTGGTAATAAAATTAAAGGAGAATGGGAGCATTCTAAGCGTACTTTTTACTATTTCCAAGCGTATTGCTAGACGCTATCCGTTTGAGGAATCCATCATTAAGAAATGGACGGTACCACCAGTGGTGGATCCACCTATTTCCAGGCTGAATAAAGCCACGGTTATCCCAGTGGAGGACACTTCGTCCTTTAAGGATCCGGTGGATCGAAAGAGGGAAGCGGAGTCCCGCACTATCTTCTCCCTGATAGGGTCAGCATTTAGACCAGTAATTGTTATTGGTCTAGTTTCCCAGACACTAACGGAATGGGCGAGATTGGTACGCCAAGACCTAAGGGGAAAAGATATCCCCCAGGGAACATCTGATTTGATGGAACAGATTATACAAGGGCTACAGTTTGTCTGTGACGCAGCCTTGGATGCTACCCCCCTATTAGGGCATGCATCTATGTCAGCGGTAATCCTCAGACGTGTGCTGTGGTTAAAATGCTGGTCAGCTGACCTAGGTTCCAAAAAGACCTTGACGAATCTCCCCTTTCAGGGGAATCGCCTATTTGGGGCCACCCTAGATGAAATTATTAAGGACGCCACTGGGGGCAAGAGCACTTTCTTGCCACAGGCTGCTAAAGCTAAGGGACCTCGCAACAAGCGAGGACCTTTCTTTACCGCCTATAAAGGGTTCGTACGCCCGGCTGGAACAAGCGGGAAAGGCAAGACTCCTCCAGGAGGGTTCAAGAAAGGCTGGTCGGACAAACAGAGGACCGACTCAGCCAAACCCGAAGCAAAGGATTACACAGCCTGAAGGAGCGCCCCCACCCGGGTTGAGGGTGGGGGGACGTTTTCACCGGTATTCAGGACATTAGATCGAGCATCGACTACTACTACCGGTGCGATTCTTCCCTTCCAACATTTAAGTACTACAGGGAGCGGTAGTCACCATTCCCTGAATAGATCTTTTCCTTTACCTTTTCCTAAGATTAGTCTCTATTCCCCACAGGAATCGGATCTGGTTGACCAGACAGACCAAGAAGCCTCTAGCCAGGTGACTTCCGTCCCTGAGGTTCAACCAGAAAAGATCACCGTTCCTAAAAGGAATCAGGTATCTGATAAATGTGTGGGAACAGAAAACGACCAGACTTTCTCGGATGGTCGGGGCCAGATAACTCTAGGGACGCCTGGTTCAGATCCAGTCAGCGCCAGTGGTCCTAGAAATTCGAGGCTGGCCTCGTCTAGCCGGCCTGGCCGACTTGGACATGCTAGTCGCAGACGTTCCGTGGGAACTTCGTCTCAGGGAGTGTCTGTGGTCTCAAGGACCAATCTACCATCGTGCTTTACAGTCGCTGGTTTTAATGGCCTGGCCATTGAGACCCAAGTACTGAAGGACAGAGGGTTGTCAGCTTCAGTCATTCCTACCCTTATTAAAGCAAGGAAAGCGACTTCCAGCAGAGTCTATTATCACACATGGAAGACTTATATCGCGTGGTGCGAATCTTTAGGATTTCCTCCACGTACCTATTCGGTGACTCGAATATTGGCCTTTTTGCAAAAAGGGGTTGAGCAGAAACTAGCCTTGAGCACCATCAAGGGTCAAGTTTCAGCATTAGCAATCTTCTTTTAGAAACCTTTAGCTACCAAGTCCTTGGTGCGGAATTTCATCCAGGGGGTGCGGCACCTGGCTCCACCAGTCCGCACGCCCTTACCGCCCTGGGATTTTAATTTAGTTTTGTCGGTTCTACAGAAACCTCCCTTTGAAAACATCAGGGAGATTCCCTTGCTTACTTTATCCCAGAAGGTGGCCTTCTTGGTGGCTATCACTTCTGCTCGCAGGGTGTCAGAACTGGCTGCATTATCATGCCAGTCCCCATACCTAGTGATTCATAGGGATAAGGTAGTACTTCATCCTAAGCCATCCTTTCTTCCTAAGGTGGTTTCAGATTTTCATCTGAATGAAGATATTGTACTACCTTCCTTGTGTCCTCAGCCCAATCATCATCGGGAACATGCGTTGCATTCCTTGGATGTGGTTCGGGCAATCAGGGTATACCTGAAAGCTACGGAATCATTCCGTAAGACGGATTAACTTTTTGTGATCACGGATGGCCCCAGAAAGGGGTTGCCTGCATCTGCCGCGACTATTGCCAAATGGATTAGACAGACGGTGGTACAGGCTTATTCTATTAAGGGTCAGAGTCCTCCGTTCCCTGTTAGGGCGCACTCCACTCGAGCGCTCAGTACTTCCTGGGCCTTTCGCCATCAGGAGTCAGTGGTCCAGGTATGTAAGGCGGCCACCTGGTCGTCGGTACATACCTTTACAAAATTTTATAAAATTGATGTGATGGCATCGGCGGATGCCTCTTTTGGCCGCAAAGTGCTGAAGGCCGCAATTTGAGGAGACCGGTGGTCTACCTCGAGGGTTTTTTTTTTCTGTTGAAAAATTTTTTTGTTGAGTCTCATCATTAGGGATGAGCATTGTAAACTTCTAGTTGGCACTGGTTGGGCCTTCTAGGTTTGAATTTGATTTCCATTTTTCCCACCCCTCATTTGTGATACTGCTCTGGGACGTCCCGAAGGTGCTGTATCACCGAGGACTACGTCTGTCAATGAGCGATAGAGAAAAATGGATTTTTGTAAAATCTTACCGTAAAATCCTTTTCTCTTAGCTCATTGACAGACGTAGTACCCGCCCCTCTGTTTTTGAGTTGGGTTGGGTTAAATTCTCTAAACACTGCTTTTGTGACATAACTTATTTGCTGTGGCAGAGAGAGAGAGGATATACCCTCGGGGACTGCCCCTGGGGTGTGGCCAGAGCATTTTATTTCCTGTCTAGTCCTGCTCCTGTGGAGGCAACATAACCCGAAGGTGCTGTATCACCGAGGACTACGTCTGTCAATGAGCTAAGAGAAAAGGATTTTACGGTAAGATTTTACAAAAATCCATTTTTTCTACTTTTAGTTTTAAAAGATATCCAATAAAAAAAAAAAATCTAATTTCCTCATACATTTAGACCAAAATGTATGCTGCTACATCTCTTTGGTAAAAAAGAAAATTCCCTATAAGTGTATATTAATTGGTTTGTGTGAAAGTTATAGTGTTTACAAACGATGGTATATGTATTCGAATTCATGCAGCAATGATGATATAGCCATGGTGATCAGTGACTGCTAGTGGGACTGTGATAGTGTGGTAGGCAACCTAGTGCTAGCTGATGCTGGCTTGGATGTACACTGACTGACACTAACATTATTAGTGGCACTAATACAGTGATAATAAGCCTGCCCGTGCCACCCTGCCACAGGAAATGTGGTTAAGCTACTCAGATGCTACTTACGGCCGTTTCACCACAAGAATTTGTTGAAGGGCAGTCCTTCCGGGCACGCTTACTCTATCTCCTGCACCAGGGCTGAGCTGTGGTTTTGTGTCCCCCGGCTTCCCACCCAAACTGTCAAGTAACAGCTGGAGGGGTCTGTTCACATGCCATGGCTTTTTTAGCTTGGGCTGCTGGTAAACTCTCCCATTGGGTTAATTAGGGCCACGCAGTTAGCACCACCTGATTGCAGCGCATTATGGGGATTAAATAAGTTTTTGGGTTAATATAGATCTGGCAACACCATTCTCTCTTAAACTTGTGTCTTGCATGGGACTGATATATCTGTAGAACAGTCTGGCTACATCATAGGGACACCGATGATCTGTCTAAGAAATATCTGACTTCTTTAGCCTTTGAGGGATATTGTCTCTTCGGACCTGCTCTTGACACCCTCCATGGCCATGCCTCGGATAGCCAGAGTCCTCTTGCAGGAGATCTATGGAAGGCTCAGAGAAATCCCATACTTTTTCTTTATCTACTTTGGCAGCAGGTACTTGTATGACATCAGAGCCTAACCCACATTCAGCCCTAGAGTCCGAAGCAAGATGTGGTAGCCACTGAAAAGGCTTCTGCATTAAGATGGGGGCTGTTTTACATTCGGACTGTTTCTTGGGTGTTTGCCCCCCTGGCATTTAGGTGCACAAGAGACCTCTTTTAGCTCACAGGCTAACCCCTTGTATCTAACATATTCTTTAGCTGCTCCTCACTAATAGGTTTGTGCAACTACACACTGCAAAGTATATTCAGGTCTAGAGTACATCCAGAGGCCTTGTCAGTATGTCCAGAGAATTGTTCCTCTGTGCGACCACAGTGGCACTTCAGGTGTTAATGTAGATAGTTTTGCCTATCATCTTGTTTTTCTCTTGTGTCCCCTTGTACCTGTGGTCTACCTTTTATATCCCTGCCTACTTTCATAGGGGTACCTCTGGTACACTCTATCTCCTCCTTTCAGTCAGGCCTACTTCATAGTTGGTTTGTACCCTTGAGTTCACTACAAGTGCTAGGGGTCACTCGCTATTCTATTGGGATAATATGCTGTAGTAATTGTCACATTCTCCAGATCTCTATTTTCTTTTGTAACTTACTTCCCTGAATTTTAAGGGTTGGTGTAAGGCTTGAGCATTCATTTGTAGACTGGCTGTAACCTGTTTTTCTCCAAGGTTCATACTGAAGGTTCTCCTGTGGACGTAGTCCAGTGTTTTTTATTCTGTTCATCACATCCTATTGATGATCTAGTTTTTTCTTAGCATGTACTTATGTTGTTCCATCCGTTATGGTGGGTTTGTTTAGTTTCTCAGCTTCTTGCTAGTCATTGGCTGTTTCCATTGTTTTGCAGGGGGACTTCTCATCACTTGTTCAGATTTGAGCAGTGGTACTTCAGGCAGTTCTATGTTTCAGAAAGTTTCCAGACTATTCTTGGGCCTGTTGGTTGCTCACAATTCGGTTGGACAGCTTTTGTGGTGCCAGCTGTATCTGAATTCCCGTATCTCTCAAAGGATGAGAAAGAAAATATGATTTTTTTTTTTTTACTTACCATAACATTTTTGTTGGAGTCCACTGAGGCTCTTAAGTTCCACCTCATTGTGTATTTTTGCTTTGGTACTGGTTTGCTGTGTCCCTCCATGGATTTAGAGCAAGATTTTAGGGTAAATACAAAAGTTGTAGAGAAAGTCGTTAAACAGTGTTTATTTCTTTTATGCAAAGGAAAACAAAGTGTATTGCATAGAGGAGCATTCGGAGAATCTTGGATGAGCCAATATCACTCTGCAGCTTTTTCAGAGTTGTTGGTAGAAGCAGCATGTATTTGCTGCAGTAAGAAGGGGGTGGGGTGGGGAATATGCTATCTTGATATTACTTTTTCTTGTGAAATCACTGTTACGGTTTACTGGGTAATAACCATGGTTCCCCTAGGTGATGGCACCAACCATTTTTTTTTTTAATCTGGTCTCTGTACCAATTTCATGAACTCTTTGCTTCAGGGTGGTGGCAGATTATCTCACACATACTGTACCAGCCTGCTGTGTGATGTTTCGCCATCCACTCCTGGCCACCATTAGGAGGTGCAAACCTAAGCCTTTTTTTGTTATTAATTGTTTTTGCATTTGCCTCAAATTTACTCCTTACATTTACTCCCATTGCCATTCTGCTGTCTTGTTAATTCTTATACGGATAATGCTATTATTGTAAATATTAGTAGACAATATTGTTCAATTGTAAGTTCTGTAATTTTGATACTTTCAGCTTTTGTTTGCACATGGTCCAAGTCCTGTGCAGTGTGGTGGCTGGTAATCTGTAAAAAGGTAGGCTTTAAATTGCAGTGCTCGATTGGTCCCTGCTTTTATGTATTCTACCTTTTTGTCTTATGCCAGCCTAGCCCACACTCCTGGCAGATGCCAAGTGAATGCAGATTGTGTGCGGGGCACAGGTGCACAAAGAAAAGGGGATGTCCCTTTGTGTAAGCTTTGCTGTGGGCATCCTGGGAGTCCTGCATCCACACAAACATCCTGAGGGCGCAAACTGTCTTCTTCAAGAAATATTTGCACTAACAAAAGCTCAGACAGCCAGGGGTGGCAGTCCCAAATATTACTGGTAATATTACACTAGTGCAACTTCAGAAAAGAACAGCCATTTCTGATAGAGGAGGCCTATCCTTGTTCAGTCCAACTTTTTTCCAGAATAGCTGCAGTATTCTGGAATAATAATAAAAAAGCCATTCCTGGGCTTTGCATTGCGATTCAAACCTGTTAAAATTATGGGTATTGGGTGGGTTCCTCTATGGTTCTTGTCCTTCTTGTAGGGTGGCAGTACTGCCTGGGACACAATGCAACAGATGATAAGAACAGCTCACCTGGGTCAGAAATAACAGATTCAGCCACAAGGAAAGGTGCATGGCAGCGCTGCTTTTTCAGTATAATTCAAACTTAGCCTAAAATGCTAGCACACCCCCTGAATATATAATATTGTATCCCGTACATAACCGAATAAAACATTTCTCTATGCTCAAACGTATGCCTTTTTGCCAATCAAAGCCCCGATCATAGCTCATAACTTAGGCTTTGATTGGCCAAGATGCACAAGTTTGTGTTAAGAACAGTTTTACTATGTTGTGTAACTTCTAAAAGGCTGTTATGAATTTGATTTGTGTGTTGGCATTATCATCAGGGACACATTGCATTCAAGCAGCAGTTTTAAGATCTGTTATGAATGAATCTAATGGTTAGGCTTATGTGTAAGAATTAAAAACAAATTTAAAAGACATGTATGACCACTCTTCCTTGTTTTATATCTGTGTTTTATGTTTTTTTAAAGAAATCAATTTGATGTAATAAAGAAGGTGGACACAGGCACATTTTGAGACAGTGTTGGGTCTTGGGCTGTGTATTTTACAAGGAGAAAAGGCATTCATGCTGATTGACAGCAGAGAGTACAATCAGTCAGTTTCCCCTTTTTCTTCCTGTTCTGTTGTCACCTTGGGTGACTGGGCCTGACAGGTGGTCAGTGGGACAGGAAGTGGGAAGGAATATCTCCAGTGGGCACAAGAAAGGAGTAAAATCTGATTGGATATTACCCTTCCCAACTCCATTGAAAAATGAAAGTTAAGTTTTTGTACTCACAGTAAATCATTTTCTTTGAGTTTATCGAGGGTACAGGAAGCCTTAAGCCGTTGGGTTATACTGCTGCCTACAGAACGATTATTAAATGGGTCCATAAAGGCAGTCACCTTGGTAAGGGAGATACAGCCATATCCACAGTTAGCACTTACCACTTATGAATTAAATCTTCACTAAACGGATACAAGGCCAGCAAGTACTCTGGTGGAGCAAAGAACTTATTAGGGTGCTTCCAATTTCCATAGAAAAATATCTGAAAAAGCAGGGGTAAAGAAAGTCTTTGGGGTTTTTGGAGTCCTATATGACCCAAAGGTAGAAACGACAGCACTTTTGTAGAAGAAACAAGCTGATCCCTCGCAGGTAGCATATGATCTATAGAAAGTGAGCTGTGGGCATCTAGTACAGTGGAACTGCCCCCCGTGTCTAGAATCAGACAGGTTGCAGCCAGAGAGTAACTGGGCATCATACAAGCCGAAGGTAAGCAGCAAGACCTCTAGTACTCTTGAAACCCAGACAAATCACAGTAGGTAAGTGTAGCGGAACCTCAAGCCACACTGTACTTGTGGACTTCTGTCAGGATACCGCTTCCTCCCAGTCGTGAACATAGATACCAGATTTTCCCAGCCGCCCCATACAAAGCTAGCCGACAACTTAGTTTGTACTGGAATCTCCTCTTTATTGAACAGTCACACAGAATTTATATACAGCATGGACCTCCCCCTCCTTATCAGATTACCACACACAGGTCAGGGGTTGCCTGATTACATTGTCATATGCAGAAGAAATTGTATACAGAAATAGAATTAACCTGAACTAATTATCTAGCCATCTGGACAGAAACAATATGTGAGTTCATTAACATTTAACAATGGGACAGACAGGCTTAACAGAATCCACATCACATCTCAATACACAAACAATAGGGAGAGCCTGTCTCCATAGGTGTGCGCAGCTTATTGCATTAGGGTGTGCACCCCAGAGCTCAAACACACATGCCTTTCTCTGTAGCCTCAGCTGCATTGGACAGTGAATGAATGGGAAGTGCTCTGTGCTGAGCGGCTTCCTGTTCATTCACAAACTGAAGCATAGTAAACCTAGTTGTGTTCACAATGTTCATTTGGAAAAGGAAGGCACCAGTAAATTACATATTTACTAGTCCCTTTCCCCACTCTCCATCCTGCAGCGTAGTGATTAGGGTGTGCCCAGGCACACCTGGCACACCCCCCGCGCATGCCTATGCCTGTCTCTGACATTGAAGTTCAATACACTTTATCATAATTGTAAACACAGAACCATTTGAAGCAATGCAAACCATTAAGTATCTGTCTTTCACTCCCAGTGACGGTGAGTACCCGTCACAGTAAGGGTCCTTGAATGGATCAGATGGACAGAGATATCAAAGGTTAGTCTAGACAGCAGCAGAAACAGATCAAGGGTTGAAGTTCTAAGTGGCACTTTACAACAAGAGCAGCAGCAGGGAGATGCTTCCTTTTACACTGTGTGGTGGGATACAGCATGTAGAGCACATGCAACCCTTCACCCAGCAGATGACGTTAGCACTTAGTCCCGCAGTGTTAACCCTTACTATGGCAAAGCCTGTGGGAAAATGGGGAACTATCGGTGCCCAGCAACTAATAAAAATGAGGGCGCTTCTAATGCATAGCCTACTCACTAACTAAATCTCCAGACACAGTACAAGTGCAAAAAATATTTCCAGCTGCTTTATTAGCTAAGTTAACCAGAACTGAGTCTGGAAGCACCCCATGGGGAACCCAGAGCTTAAAGTTGTTTCCAGGCTAGACAGGCCTCCTGTGGGCTGAGGGTGACCACACCGAATAGCTGGAGATCTAAGGGGAATCCTCCATCAACAGTGTAGTCTTTATAGGGGAAAAAAAATTACAGGTTAGCCTTTATAACAGCAGAGATGGGCATCCTCTTATCAAACTATATGAGAAAGAAAGAAAGGTTTTGTCTGGGGTTATATTGTAAGATATAAGTGTAAGTTTGTTAATTTACTCCTTTTTCATTCTGTTCAGTGAGCATGACTTGGGTGAGAATGACACTTATGATGTACCTTGTGAGGAGGATGACATTTACGAAGACATCATCAAAGTGGAGAACCAACAACCAATGGTGAGATTTTATAAATAATTGTTTGATGCTGAATTTAGCTCTGATATATTGAGCAGTGCTGTACAGAGAATACTGAACCTATCACATCAGTCTGCACAAGAGAAACTTACACCATCAATGTCCCCACCACATTTGTACACTAATACTATTATGCATTTATATAGCTCTGACATATTCTACAGTCATTGAGCACCTTGGCGATTTCAGCATTGAAATAGTGGGGTTAGTGCTGTGTGTCTCCAAATCTCTCTGCGTTCTCCTTTTCCAGTTGCCCTGGGGCAGACAGTTAATGTCTGCACTCATGTGGAAACAAAGCAGCCCCCTGCCTGGAACACATCCACATTGCCTGCTGGCACCTGACAGGCGCAGAGGAGCTGCAAAGGGCAAATGTTAAAGATGAAGATCTGGAGATGCTGACTCCCCGCATCGGACGTGTCTGTACGCCAAATCTTCTCCGACAGAACTGTCCATTCGCTTGTCAGGGTCCTTGCCGCAGGCACAGCAGCACTTACATCTCTTAGAAGGAAGTTATTTCAACTTGCAGCTGCCAACTGTACTTGAACTACAACTCCTAGCAAGCTGATGGAGATGGAGATATTCATTATCCTAATTATTGGTTTTAAAATGTCTGATGGCATTTAGCAGTCATTTACTGTAAAACATGCAGATCAGCAAATGAAGATCTGCTCATTAATAATTATTAGTATTCTGAAAGTTTTCCTCTATTGTAAATGGAATGGTAACAACCCGCACAGGTACTAACATCAATCACTCATTGTACCGTCATAGACTGATTTGTCTTATAATAGCATGGTCAGCAGAACAGATAGCCATTCCCTTTTTATAACAAGCTGATATAATTCTTAAGAGAGTAAACTGATGGGGGCGGGGCCGGCTAGCGAGGTGAATGGCAGCTTGAGCCTGCAGCTCCTCGCCACGCAGACAGACCGGAGCAAACTACAACGGAGAGGGTCACTCCAGAGCACCGAAACTACACTCCGGACACCTACGAGCACCTACCGGACATGTCCCACAAACGGAAAGATCGTGGAAAGCCGGGTAAGATGTTAAACTTCTTCACCCCGAACGTTAGGCCGCGCAGCCAAGATGGCGCCGGCCCGCCACGCACCTCACAGCCCCAGCACTTGTCTTCCCCGGGCTCCAGAGACAGTGGGAATCCCTCGGGCACGCAAAACAACGAGGTGGGCCACCTACCACAGTCTACCCCGACCTCACAGTCCAATAGCCCGGTGAAATCCAAGCAAAAGACGGACCATGCCGCCGCAGCCCCATCACAAGGCATTACCATCAATGACACCCTGGAATTCCAGCAGACTATGGCAGCTTTACCTGCAGGGGACCAGCCTGTGATGGCCTCTATGTTAAGGGACATGATGCTTTCACTGCGCTCTGCTATACATTCTGACATGCTGCAATTAATGTCTCAGTGCAACACTGCAGTGGTCGCTGTGACTGAAAGAGTGACAAAAATTGAAGACAAGATGGGGGAGTTTGCCAATACATTTAACGATATGGTGGATGCGCATAACGATCACGATGATGAAATAATATGGCTTAGGTCTAAGGTGGCAGACCTTGAGGATCGTTCCAGACGGAACAATATCAAAATAAGAGGCATACCCGAATCGGTTAAACCTTAAGACCTGTCTGACTACTTTACTTCTATTATGCAGGAATTATTACCGAATGTGGCACCCAATGACCTGGCAATAGATAGGATCCAC
This sequence comes from Pelophylax lessonae, assembly GCF_965119305.1. Taxonomy (NCBI): domain Eukaryota; kingdom Metazoa; phylum Chordata; class Amphibia; order Anura; family Ranidae; genus Pelophylax; species Pelophylax lessonae. Next base: position 179,451,074 of record NC_138774.1, on the reverse strand, counting down.
AGGCTGCCTAAACCTAAGCCTATTCCTGATAAGTACCCCTAGGATACATTTCTATACTGTGAAAGAGAGGGTCATGGCACGAATGAGGAAGGCCGTGGACCTCCCGGTCAGCGTGCAAGGCCTGTCATTTTATGCGGACCTATCCGCCCACACCATGAACAGGAGAAGAAACTTGTTAACGGTAACAAAACCCTTGAGAAACCATCATATCCAGTATCGCTGGAACTATCCGGCAACACTCCTAGTCACTAAGGGGGACAAGGAATTTAAAATAACAACCCTGGAATATGGCATCAACCTGCTCCGTCAGTGGGGTATATTGGACTCTGATGACTCAGACACGCAGCGCCAATCTAGGGGTCCTGACTGTTCCCCGTCCACCTGACTGAGGAATTCTTTCTGAAAGTGTCTATCTGCTTCATGTGGGAGTTGACCCTCCATTCACTAGATCGCCCAGTTTTAGATATCCGGCAGTTCTGTTCGGCTGCTTATAGTATTTTGTACTAATTGCCCCAAGTAAGCAGATTTTCATTCTGCTCAGATTTCCACTCGGATATCGTCAATTTTTACTTATAGGCGCCAACTGTTCCTAGCGCCTTGTGTTGTGTGTGTTTTTCTTTTTTTTTTTTTTGTTGTTTTTGTTATCTTTTTCATACTTTATTTTTGCTTTTTCTTTTGACTATTTTTGACACTTGTACCTTGCAGAGCTCACACCGCTTCATACCACCATGTCTTTCAAACTGACATCACTGAACGTTCGAGGTCTTAACAGTCCGTTTAAACGTCATATGTTGTGCAGAGAACTTAAAACGCAAAAATGTGATGTCATGCTCATTCAGGAAACCCATTTCTGTGCTGCAACGCACCCCGTGCTTAAGTTCAAGCAGTTCCCCCATGTTTACTATGCCAATGGCCCTAAGAAAAAAGGGGGAGTGGCCATCCTCATTAAAGACTCTGTGGATTATAAGTACATCTCCCACCACTCTGACCCTGAGGGCCGCTTCCTCTTGTTGAAATGTGAGATAAACAACGTCAAGTACTCCCTCCTCAACGTCTACGCCCCCAATGCCAACCAAAATTCTTTTTTGAAGAAGCTGTGGAAAAACATTAAACCGGATCTTTCCGGATTTGTACTGCTGGGGGAAGACTTGAACTTGGTAGCCATTTGTCGCCAGGACATTTCCAGGGACCATCCAATGCACCCCCGCAGAGCGGATTTGTCCAAATTTCTGATTTCCTCGGACCTACAGGACATCTGGAGATGTCATCACTCCTCGGAGAGGGACTTTTCCTTTTTTTCTAAAGTTCATTCCTCGTATTCCAGAATTGATATGATCCTCTCTGATAAGTTTTTGTTACAAAAAGCAGTGGAATCTACCATAGGCCAAATTACATGGTCGGACCACGCACCAGTTTCAGTGACTATAGGCCCTCGGGTCTGCTCCACGAGAGCCAACAGGTGTAAAAACGACATTACTATCTTTTGTGACCAGAGGACTTCCTCCGAGGTCCAAGTGGCCCTGGAGGAATTCTTCCGCAACAATGACAATGGGGAAACTTGCCCATTTATGGTCTGGAACGCTCATAAGGCATTTATGCGAGGTTTCCTCATGTCTAAAAGTGCAGCTAAACGGAGGCAGGGGAGGCAGCAGTTGTAGACATGTTACAAAAAATCCAACAGTTGGAATCCCTTCACAAGCTAAACCCGCTTCCGCACATCACTGACCAGCTGACGCAGGCCCAAAATGAATTGTGTTTACTGCTACTAGGACAGCATCAAACTCAAATCCGTAAGTTGAAAGCTACCTTTTTTGCTCACGGGAACAAGGCTGGCAAACTTCTAGCCAACCATCTAAAAGATATACGTATCCGACAACGCATCTCTAAACTGACTCACCATTCGACTGGGCAGACCTTGACCAACCCGAAAGATATTGCGGATGCCTTCAGTCAATACTATGGCTCCCTTTATAATTTGAAAGACGATGTGTCCACTCCCCAACCGTCACCGGAGGACATAGATAATTTTCTAGCGACAGTCTCCCTGCCCAAACTGACTCCATCAGCGTTATCAGACTTGAACCTCCCTATCTCCGCAGCGGAAATCTCCACCGCGATCCTATCACTACCCTTAAAAAAAGCTCCTGGCCCTGATGGATTTTCATCAGAATACTATAGACACTTTGTGCAGATTTTGTCCCCAAGGCTTCAAGATGTGTTCCGCAAAGCTGCCTCGTCTGCCTCCTTTCCTCCAGAAATGTTGGAGGCTACTGTGATAACGCTTCCTAAACCGGGGAAACCCCCGGATTGTGCGAAGAATTTCAGACCCATATCATTATTGAACATGGATCTGAAGGTCTACGCCAAAATTTTGGCTAACCGGTTAGCTAAGTTCCTAACTGACCCCATTAACCAGGACCAGGTGGGTTTTGTACTGGGCCGTCAGGCTACTGACGCTACAAGGCGCCTCCTGAATCTCATCCACCATGCCGAATCCACAAATACGCCCACAGTGTTCCTGTCTCTTGATGCCGAAAAGGCCTTTGACAGGATTCACTGGGGATATCTACATAAAGTTTTGCAACGTTTCGGCATGGGGGGTGAGATTTTGGACACGATCATGGCTCTATATACTCAACCTTCGGCCTATGTCTACACGGAGGGTATGTTCTCTACAAAATTTGATATCACAAATGGGACCAGGCAAGGGTGCCCACTTTCCCCATTGGTCTTCGTTCTCCTGATGGAGCCTCTGGCGGAAAGGATTAGAAACCACCCGGGAATCAGGGGTCTGGACATCCACGGTTTCCCAAATAAGATTTCATTGTTCGCGGATGATGTTATCTTATCCATGACACCCCCAAAAACCTCCCTTGCTGTAGCTCAGGAAGTTCTTCAGGAATTTAACTCCATTTCATATTATAAAATTAATGACACTAAGTCACACATGCTAGGGGTGGGAATCGATGACAACACACGAACAGAGATTAAACATTTAGTACCCTTCCAGTGGAGTCAGGGCCCCATCGATTACTTGGGCATCAAGCTGACAAGTAATACGAAGGATTTGTTTAAGTTTAACTTCGACCCATTTATGGACACCTTGACAGGTGACATCGACAGATATGGTAAACATTTCCTCTCATGGTCGGGCAGAAATGCGGCATTTAAAATGTTAACATTCCCGAAGCTCCTATACCTTTTCAGGGTGCTTCCCATCAAGATTCCCCAAGCATTCTACCGCAAAGTGCAGTCCGTGGTCTCTAGGTTCCTGTGGGCCGGGAAAAAACCCTGTTGCTCTCATAAGCTTTTGGTCAGACATCCCCTGGTGGGAGGGATGGGGGTTCCAGATATGAGGGACTATCATATGGCAGCCATCCTCACACAATCTCTACATTGGCTAAAACCAGATCAGGCTCCCAGCTGGACCAGGTTAGAAAAGTCGGTGGTGCCACAGGGGTCCTTGGCGGACTTGATACTTAGCATCTCTCTATCTAAACACACATTTTCTGTGGTACACCCGACTATAAGTGCCACAATACAAGCCTGGCAGTACTTTTTTACCCACAATACCACGGTAGGCCACAGAGTGGATATCCCTGTCCCTCTGACGACCCTCTCCTTCCTTTCCCCAAACCTGAAAGTAAACCACTGGTCATCTTTTGGCATACATACAATCCAAGACTTTAAAAATAATCAGGGTAGCTCCTTCTTTGCCACCAGGTGTGTGAGGTTCCCCTCGTTTACCGGGGAGTTTCTCACGTTCTGTAGGGTGACTCAATTGATCTCTAGTCTAGAAGCGACTAGTATCTCCATGCCAGCACAGGTTCACTCCCTATGTTTTGGATCCAGCAAACAGCTCAAAGGCATAGGCACATTCTACACAGCTCTACAGGATAAAGGGTCATTTAGCAAAAACACCCATCATCTCAAATGGGAAAGCGAACTTAATCAGGAATTCACCACTTAGCAATGGCTAAACTCCTATAAGCTTACTCGGACACATACTAGATGCTCCAACTTCAGGGAAGGGCTTCAAAAACTACATCTCAGGTGGTACAAAACACCATACACTATTGCCAAGTACTCCCCAGAGACATCTAACCTATGTTGGAGACAGTGCTGTCAGGTGGGCACCCTACTACATGTGATGTGGTCCTGTATCTCTCTGAGAAGTTTCTGGGCCTCTGTATCAAAACTTATTGCATCCATTACGGGAATATTAAACAGAGTGACGGTTGAACAGGCCATCTTAGGTATCAATGTAGACAGATATCCCCCCCAATTTAGGACTGTTGTCCAAAACATTCTTTTTGCTGCTAGATTGTCCATAGCACGCAAGTGGAGATTTGTAGATGTTCCCTCTCAGAGGGAGGTCATTCAACTTGTAGGAGAATCTTATATCTACGAAAAAACCCTAGCCTTCACTGAACTTAAGGTACGACAATTTCAGGCCAAATGGTTGATCTGGAACGATTATTTCCCCAAACATAGTTCAAGTTGAGCCCAATTCTATGTGGGCGATGGATTCGGGGGGGCCGGGGCGGAGGGAAGCTAGACCTGAACTGGGGGGTGACAGCATGTTCCCTGGATGGGGCACCCTCCTAGAAATGTAAAATTACCATTTACTAAATCTATGTAGATATGGGTCATAAGCCCCTCCGCCTATTCCCCACCCGATCAGGTCATTGTAGAAGCATATATAAAGATGTTGGCTAATGAGGTTTGTTCACTAATTTACCGCCTACGAATGTATCCATTTGGGGGCTGTGGGCTTCACACGTATGTTTATTAGATGGCATTATATCTTACTTGTTTGTTCAAAAACATTGTATTTTCCTTTCTATTGTTTGCAAAGTTGTGATATGTACAAATACTTCGCTACTTTGTACTTGTATGCATTTTGTGTGTTTTATTTTCTGAAAACCAAATAAAAAGAATTTAAAAAAAAAAAAAAAAAAAAAGAGTAAACTGATATCCTGCTTAGGTGATTAGAGCATAGCATACCTGCAAGACAAAATATGGCTAAAAAAACTCCATGCACATGACCCTCAAATAAATGTAATTAAAAAGTGACTCTCTACATAAGAATGTTGTAAATCTGCCATAGAAACAATTCTGTATATAAATAACCCCTAAAAGGGTTCCCCAAAAAGAGAACCTTTTTACTATTAATAATCCCTAAAATTGACCTCCAGTGCCAAAGCAAGACAACTACAATTAAATGGTATCATTATGGGAGGAGGGGAAGCACGGGTATGATAGACAGGTACTTACCCTCATGTTCTTATTGGAGAACTGTGTCAAGATTAGGTTGTTTTTTTATGGAATTTATGTTGGCAATTTTATTTACTATAAAGTCGTGGATATTTTTGTAAATATTATACTAATTTATTGGCGCTTCCTAGACTACAGAAAATAGATATAGTTGGTTTGTATACCTTGAATAACACAGCTTTAATATTTGTGGGCAAAACCCCCTTTCTCTGTGATCATAGTTACTGGCCACAGCCTTCCACCGCTGCAGTTCTTCTTTTTTGCTAAATCATTCTTTTCTCTGTTTTATGTCTTTTGTACCATGCCTCAGATAAGGTATATGCAGGTAAGAAATTATTCTGACTGTGACCTCGAGCTCTCTGTGCAATTCCCTCTGTTCCACGCTAATTATGCCTGACTGCTAGTGGGATGATGCACACAATGCCTCTATAAGAGGTTGGTGTGCTGGGATGTGGGCTAATCATGCTAGGATTCCTGTGTTTTGGAGATTATGAGAGCTGTAGAACAAGGCCATCTGGGTTCCTCCAGAGTACTGCAGAAAATGTTGGAGCCTGTAGTTCATTAGCAGCATAAGATTTGATTGACCTGTACAGAGACAGCCGGCAGGGAAATTACAGTATGACAAATATTGGAGGAAATTTTCTTTCTCTATCGCTCATTGACAGACGTAGTCCTCCTTGATTAATATCAACTCGGGTTATACTGCCCTCTACAGGAGTAGGACTAGACAGGAAAGAAAACGTTCTGGCCACACCCTAGGGGCAGTCCCAGAGGGTATATCCTCTCACTTCCTACTACAGCAAATCAGTTTTTTTCTGTCTAGTTAGGAGTAAGGACCTAGATGCCTTGCTAGGATCTTCGGTCCTGGCAGGATTTTTTTCTTAGAAAGATTTTTTTTAGACAGCTTTTTACTTCCGGTGTTCCTGTGAGATCTTCAAGCAAGAAAGCCTGAACTGGGTGACGGGCTGGATGTTGAGATCCAGTGGTCACCCAAGTTCAGCCTACGAGCGCGTGCAGGCTATAGCTCCGCGCTGGGTCGGCCGCGACATAGTCCCACTGGGAGCGCTCAGTACTTCCTGGGCCTACCGCCATCAGGCGTCAGTGGTCCAGGTGTGCAAGGCGGCTACCTGGTAGTCGGTGCATACCTTTACAAAATTTTATAAAGTTTATGTGATGGCATCGGTGGATGCCTCATTTGTCCGCAAAGTTTTGCAGACCACAATTTGAGGAGACCGGTGGTCTACCTCGAGGGTTTTTTTCCGTTGGAATTTCTGTTGAGTCTCATCTTTTGTTTGATGAGCCTTTTAAACTTCTAGTTGGCACCGGTTGGGCCTTCTAGATTGGATTTTGATTTCCATTTTCCCACTCCTCATTTGTGGCACTGCTTTGGGATGTCCCGAGTTGATATTAATCAAGGAGGACTACATCTGTCAATGAGCGACAGAGAAAAATGGATTTTTGTAAAATCTTACCGTAAAATCCTTTTCTCTTAAGCTCATTGACAGACGGTAGTACCCGCCCCTCTGCTTTTGCGTTGGGTTGGGTTAAATTCTCTAAACACTGCTTTGTGACATAACTGATTTGCTGTAGCAGGAAGTGAGATGATATACCCTCTGGGACTGCCCCTAGGGTGTGGCCAGAACGTTTTCTTTCCTGTCTAGTCCTACTCCTGTAGAGGGCAGTATAACCCGAGTTGATATTAATCAAGGAGGACTACATCTGTCAATGAGCGACAGAGAAAAATGGATTTTTGTAAAATCTTACCGTAAAATCCTTTTCTCTTAAGCTCATTGACAGACGGTAGTACCCGCCCCTCTGCTTTTGCGTTGGGTTGGGTTAAATTCTCTAAACACTGCTTTGTGACATAACTGATTTGCTGTAGCAGGAAGTGAGAGGATATACCCTCTGGGACTGCCCCTAGGGTGTGGCCAGAACGTTTTCTTTCCTGTCTAGTCCTACTCCTGTAGAGGGCAGTATAACCCGAGTTGATATTAATCAAGGAGGACTACGTCTGTCAATGAGCTTAAGAGAAAAGGATTTTACGGTAAGATTTTACAAAAATCCATTTTTCTCTCGTAACAATTTTAATTCATGTGCTTATTTTCCATCAGAAAACAGGGATGACTGAAGACGATAAAAGGAATTGCTGCTTATTGGAAATCCGTGACACAGAAGACAAATATTACAAGACATTGGAAGACATCAGAATGGTGAGATTGAGATGCAGTGGGATCACATGGCCATGAACTTACAACCAAGGTCACCTAGACATGGTATTTGTATTGGCAGTGAATGCTGTATCCAGGTTCTGTCCGTCATGTATGCACTAGTATGTTATATACTGTGGTTATTTAATTATTATAACAATATGGTTTGTTATTTCATCCCAGAATTACATGGTACCCTTGAAGCAGTTCCTTTCTGCTGCTGAGACTGCTGTCATTTTCATTAATTTGGAGGTAAGAGAGAGGTTTATTTGCTGACATATTGAAGTTTTACGAATGTTCTGCCTATTGTGGAAATGCAGTTTTTTCCACAGTGCTCAGTCAGTTTGCTAGGAAGGGGCACTGAGCTGGGGAACCAGGCACCATGTACCAAGTGGCATCTCTCACTCCTGGTGAACTGACAGGGTACGTATTGCTTTATTTTATCTCTGTCGCTAAATAATTGTCCCAGCGGTCCTAGATGTTGACATTGTAGCATCCATATGTAGACATACCCAACAGACCGGTAATAGTTGTTACTGGCATTCTCTCTCAACTCACCTACTGTACATGTTGCTGTGCATTCTGCACTATGAATTGAATGATTTCAAAAGTAGATCAAGTAGAAAATATTTTCTGGCAGGATGGTAATGTTCTAGATCTGGATGCATGCTCATTTGCACAACACAATCCAGTTATTGCTATCACTGCCCAAAATGGCCTCATTGACAGAAAAACTTTGCCAGAGTTGGTCTTCCTTAGAGACAAAGTTCTCCTTTTGGGAACATTTTACATGTTCCACCGGTTTTTAGGGTGGAACATTTAATATTGTTCCCAATGCAGCAGCCAGTGGTGTACTGGGGGGGAGGGGGGGGGGCGGCGCCACCGGGCCAGCCCGCATGTCCATGTGAAAGCAGCTGCAGTAGCTGCTCCTTTAGGCCGCGCTGCTCACCCGCAGATTGTAAGCACATAGTGTTGTTGCTCTGTGACTTCACAGGTAATAGCTCATATTCCCTGGCCTAGGGGGGCCCATCTTTCCATCCAGAGGGCCCCAGGAGTGCGTTGAGGGAGGGGAGAGGTGCACAGCCACCGACAGGAGAAGTGGCAGCGGTATCACTGCTCCTGTGGCTGGCACCCCTGAAGGGATGCTGGAGAAGCCACTGCAGTGCCAGCTCAGGGCACAAAGAGCAGTAGCACAGGAAGACTTCCACCACTGGCTTCCTCTGCTGGGCTCTGCAATAGATGAGTTATCAGTCAGAGCCTGGCAGAGAAGTTAGTAGAGGAAGTTTTCTTTTGCTATCGGCTCTTTGTGAGATCGTCTAAGCGATCACTGCACTGGTATCTTGGCGTCCCTTCAGATAAGAAAAATCAGTAGACTATAAAAGTGAGAGGGGATGAATCTTCCACAGGATTCCAGATGGATCAAGCAGCCAGGTATTGAGTAACAGTGCCCCCCCCCCCTCCACTAACTGGCAGTGCCCCCAATCTGTCCCTACTGAGCGCCAGGACCCCATCTACCCCACTAGACACCAAGACCCCATCTCTCTCCATTAAGAACCAGGACCCCCCATCTCCCCCACTAAGCACCAGGACCCCCCCCATCTCTCCCCACTAAGCACCAAGACCCCCCATCTCTTCCCCACTAGGCACCAAGACCCCCATCTCTTCCCACTAGGCACCAAGACCCCCATCTCTCCCCACTTGGCACTAAGACCCCCCCATCTCTCCCCACTTGGCACTAAGACCCCCCCATCTCTCCCCACTTGGCACTAAGACCCCCCCATCTCTCCCCACTTGGCACTAAGACCCCCCCCATCTCTCCCCACTAAACATCAGGACCCCCCATCTCCTCCCACTAAACACAAAGGCCCCCCTTATCTCCCCACTAAATATTAAGATGCCCCATCTCTCCCCACTAAGCAACAAGGCCCCCATCTCCCCTCTAAGCACCAAGACCCCCCATCTCTCTCTACTAAGCACCAGGACCCCTTATCTCCCCCCACTAAGCTCCAAGACCCCCAATTTTTCACCACTAAGCACCAAGACCCTATCTCTCCTTACTAAGCACCAACATACCTCCCCATCTCTCCCCACTAATGTACCAGGACCCCCCATTTCTCCTTAATATGCACCAGGACCCCCCATCTCTCCCCACTAAGCACCAGAACCTCCCATCTCCCCTGATTGCATTTTTTTAAGGTAGGTATGCTGTGTTGGGGGGTGGGTTTAGGGGCAGGGTTGGGGGCCCCATGAACAGCGGCCCTGCAGCTGCATATAGAGGAATTGATCTTTCCATATTCCTCCTGCAGCTGCTGAATGCCTGCAGGAAGGAGAAGAGGAGAATCAGGCATTTGGCGGCTGCAGGAGGAGTATGGAAAGATTAATTCCTCTATATGCAGCTGCCCGTCGCTCCTCCTGTCCAACTTCTTTTGTTAGCCCCACAGGGCTCTCCAGCCCCCCCCCCCTCCAGTGATCACCAGCCCCCCATGCTCTTTAGCACTTCCCCAGTGCTCTCCACCCCTCTGTGCTTCCTGGCTCCCCCCACCCCCTCAGTCATCTCCAGTCCCCCCCCCCCCAGTGCTCTCTGGCTCCCCAGTGCTCTCTGGCTCCCCCAGTGCTCTCCACCCCTGTGCTCTCCAACCCCCCTTCAATGCTTTCCAGACCCCCCCCCCCCCCCAAAGCTCTCCAGCCTCCTTTTCTGAAATTGTGAACTTATCCTTTTAAAGTGCCCATACCCATTTAGAATGCTGACAGTCTTTTCAGAATTTTTATGATATTTGGCTCATATTCAGGCTGCCACTGCCTTTCATGGCAAATCTGCACACATATGGAAAAGCTAAGATCAAAGATGCAGTGTTTGAGCGTCTTCTCCCTAATCGTTGCTGCCTGAATGACATGGGTATTTGACTTCTGTACTATACTTCTGTATCTGCCAGATTCAACCATTGCCAGGTAAAATTTGACAGATCGGGTTTTGCCATCTCTGTAAGGGAAGTTTCAGATGACCTAACCTGCCAGAGAATTGGTAGCTTTTCTTTCTGAGATCATTAAATTGCAAGTTCTGCCGCTGGCTACATTTTAAAAACTGATTCTGCATTGTGTAAGTATATGGGAAACATTTCTCTCAAATGATGTATATTGGTGCTCTGTAAGTATTAGATGTGAATATTAATTCTAGATTTCCTGTGAGTGCCTGTAACCTGAAAGGCACTGCACCCTCATTTGTCTCATGGTCTTCTGCCATGGTCTCTTCTGATTTCTCTCCTTTTCTGATCCCCTTTAGGAGCTCATAAAAGTCCACTTTAATTTCCTGAGGACCATTGAGATGTCTATCATGTCCGGTGGCAGCACCATCGGCCAGGTCTTCCTGGACTACAAGGAGAAGTAAGCATGCTCAATGCTGTTTTTACGCAGTTATATCTATGCATCCCTGTGCAAAATATGTCAGAACCCGAACTCTGCATCTAGTACACATGACCCAAACCAAGCAATGTGCTACAACGCTATCATAAGTGCAGCTTTAACAACCTGAAGTCAAAATAAACACAAATTGCTGATTGCTCACAGTATTAAAACTGATACCACTGTCATATATATATATATATATATATATATATATATATATATATATATATATATATATATATATATATATATATATATATATATACACACACTACTACAGACACTCCTTGTTTAACGACTTAACTGTTTAATGACCGTTCAGACTTACGACAAGCTTTTTGGGCACCGTACATCATTGTATTGTACAGTACAGGATTTTTATTTTCTGCACTTATCCAAATTAAAACAATGTTAGTCCCGGTTCACATTTGTGCAATGCGGGAACGCTGCGAATATACAGCGTGTTCCTGCATCGCATCCGCACCCCTGACAGTTCACACTGCCATATGCGATTCACAGGGGGTGTCAATTAAAAGTTAACGACGCCCCCAGTTGAGATTGCATATCGCAGTGCGATCTCCAAGTTCGCACAGAATCGGATCGCAATAGTTTGAACCACCATGCGATCCGATTCTGCTGTGGATTAAAAAAGGGTCATGTGCGTGTTTAGTGCGATTGCGGTGCAAATTCAGCCATACAAACCGTATAGCTGAAATTTGCACCGCACAGAGATCGCATGTAATTTAGGAGCAGTGCGCTCCGTATTACATGCGATCTCTGATTGCACTAATGTGAACCGGCACTTATTGAGTTGGAGTTTTGTGTTTAGACCTTTTTTTTCTAGAATACAGTACAGTACAGTAGTTAGGAATGCTTAAAATATTGATTACTTGTGGCTCCTCGTTTAACAACCAATTTGTTTAACAACCCGGTCGCTGGAACAGAACCTGGTCAGTAAGGGAGTAGAGCCTGTATTTTTTATATATATATATATATATATATATATATATACACTGAACAAAATTATAAGTGCAACACTTTGTTTTTGCCCCCATTTTTCATGAGCTGAACTCAAAGATCTAAGACTTTTTCTATGTACACAAAAGGCCTATTTCTCTCAAATATTGTTCACAAATCTGTCTAAATCTGTGTTAGTGAGCACTTCTCCTTTTCCGGGATAATCAATCCACCTCATAGGTGTGGCATATGAAAATGCTGATTAGATGGTATGATTATTGCACAGGTGTGCCTTAGGCTGGCCACAGTAAAAGGCCACTCTAAAATGTGCAGTTTTACTGTATTTGAAGGGGGGTCTGAAAACCAGTCAGTATCTGCTGTGACCACCATCTGCCTCACGCAGTGCAACACATCTCCTTTGCGTAGAGTTGATCAGGTTGTTGATTGTGGCCTGTAGAATGTTGGTCCACTCCTCTTCAATGGCTGTGCGAAGTTGCTGGACATCGGCAGGACCTGGAACGTTGTCATAAACGCCGATCCAGAGCATCCCAAACATGCTCAATGGGTATCATTGGCCATGCAAGAACTGGGATGTTTTCAGCTTCCAGGAATTATGTACAGATCATTGCAACATGGGGCCGTGGATTATCATGCTGCAACATGAGGTCTTGGTCGTGCATGAATGGCACAACAATGGTACTCTGGATCTCGTCATGGTACCTCTGTGCATTCAAAATGCCATCAATAAAATGCACCTGTGTTCATTGTCCTTAACATATACCTGCCCATACCATAACCCCAACGTTGACATCAGCAAACTGCTAACCCACACAACGCCATACCCACTGTCTGCCATCTGTCCTGTACAGTCAAAACCAGAATTCATCTGTGAAGAGAACACCTCTTCAAAGTGCCAGACGCCATTGAATGTGATCATTTGCCCACTCAAGTCGGTTACGACGACGAGCTGCAGTCAGGTCGAGACCCCGATGAGGACGAAGAGCATGCAGATGAGCTTCCCTTAAACGGTTTCTGACAGTTTATGCAGAAATTCTTTGGTTATGCAAACCGACTGTTGCAACAGCAGTCCAGGTGGCTGGTCTCAGATGATCTTGGAGGTGAAGGAAGATGCTGGATGTGGGGGTCCTGGGCTAGTGTGGTTACACATGGTCTGTGGTTGTGAGGCCGGTTGAATGTACTGGCAAATTCTCCAAAACTCCTTTTGGAGAAGGCTTATGGTAGAGAAATGAACATTCAATTCACGGGCAACAGCTCTGGTGGACACTCCTGTAGTTAGCATGCCAATTGCACACTCCCTCAAAATTTGTGGCATTGTGCTTTGTGATAAAACTGCACATTTTAGAGTGGCCTTTCATTGTGGCCAGCCTAAGGCACACCTGTGCAATATTCATGCTGTCTATTCAGCATCTTGATATGCCACACCACACCTGTGAGGTGGATGGGTTATCTTGGCAAAGGAGAAGTGCTCACTTACCCGGCGCGGGTGCTGTCATACAAAGTCCCGCCTCCTGGACCGGCTTCTACCTATGATAGACAGCACACTGGTAATGTCTATCATAGGAGCCGGTCCAGGAGGTGGGACTTCGGTTAAGCAGGAGAACCCTGCTCTGTGTAATCAGGCGGTGCTCTAATCCCCATGCACTGGTCACTCTGCATTGGATGGGGGCACTGGTCACTCTGCATTGGATAAGGACACTTGTCACTCTGCATTGGATGGGGGGCACTGGTCACTCTGCATTGTTGGGGGGCACTGGTCACTCTGCATTGATGGGGGCACTGGTCACTCTGCATTGGATGGGAGGCAATGGTGGACGAGCTGGAGTGGAACTTGACTGGTTTGCACAGAGTCCTGACCTAAACCTGATGGAACACCTTTAAGATGAATTAGAGCGGAGATTGCAAACCAGGCCTTCTCATCCAACATCAGTACTAGGGATGCACCGATCCAACTTTTTTGGACCTGATATCGATATCTGGCGTTGTGAAATCGCCGATACCGGAACCGATTCAGAGCTACACACAAAGCAAGCGGCTGCAGTACAGAGCAAAGCCGCTGCTTCATGTGTACGGCTCCTCCATTCACAGGCGGAGTGCATCTGATATCACTCCGCCTGTGAGCCGGGACTATACAGGAAGTAGCGGCTCCCATCCCATACTACTACTGCACCAAGTAAGGGATGTCTGAGCCGTTAATAAACAAAAACCGGATCGGCCAGTGGATTGGTCAATGTTACCGATCCCCGATCCAGCTATAATGGCCATATCGGCGCCGATATCCGATCCGAATATCGTATCTTTGCATCCCTAATACCTGACCTCACAAATGTGCTTTTGGAAGAATATTCAATATATATTTTCAGCTAAATTGATTTATTTTTTGCGTTAGCTTCTGAGTCTATTCAACTCCAATGTAACAAGGAAAGTACCAATCTCATAAATTTTAGGTGGGCATTAGGAAAGAACAAAAACAAGGAATATGAATGAATGAGCCATTTAGCCAGTCCAGTAGCTGCTGGGGATGGTTTGCTCCCACTTGCAGCAATGGTGAAGTCTAATGTGTGCTTATTTGTCAGTCATTTTTTGATCTAGTTATGAGATTCTATACAGCTTGTTGTCTTACAGGCAGAAAACAAGCAAAAACATTTAGTACAGAAGTGGAGACCACAGAGGGTGTTATCTTCTCAAACTCTGGTGGTAATCCAGAAATTGCTGTATTGCAAAGTTGCGGGGTGGCCTATTCACATATACAGAGTGTGATATGCCAGTCTAGACTGCACCCCAGGAAGTAGAATTTGAGTATGAAAGAAAATAAAATCAAACTTTTAATCTTCTGTATTAAACAATAAGTGGAAGCTGCGGGTGAAATTACCTTTACTCCAATTCTCTTGCACGGCTCTTTAGAGCTGACAGGTGTTTTAAAGGATCTTCCTTTTAAAAATACTTCAATCAAACTTGAAATAATAATTACATAATTTTCTTAATATCATTTTACACTTGTTTTGTTTTAATACCCCATTTTTACTGCCAAACATACTGAAATATGAATACTCATTGGCAGCCATCTTGTCATGGAGTCCTTATTCTTGAAAGACAAGTTTTTATTTTTCATTTTGGATGTAGCAGAAAAGAGTTAGAAGTCCTTTTGGGTCTGTAATGCCATCTGTGTCTCCACTAGGAAGATTTGAACCCCCCCCCCCCTCCAACAGTAGAATCTTAAAAAGAAGTTCTTAGCCTTCACAATGCCATTCAGAACTAGAAAAATGTTTTGGCTGGAGTTTTGCTTTAATATTTCCAAAATAAATTCAGATACTATGCAAAATATTTCTCATTCTTCCTAAAGTAATCTTAAGCAGTCGAGCCTTCATGGACTGAGAATAACACCCATGCTAGCTAAATTATTCTTTATATACAAGAACTGTGATTCATGGTGATGTGTTGTGTACAGATATGTCGGGAGGTCAACTGTGGCCATCAGTTGGTTTATTCCTCATGTAGATTAGTGCTGCTGTTCTAGGCTGATTTATTGATGTAAATGAGATGTGGATTGACATTCTGACCCTGCAGACACTGTACCAACACTGTGACACGGTTTGCTCACTGCTGACCCCAAGCCAAATCCCACACTTGCATAAAAGAAAATCCTGATAAAAAATACCCATACTGGATAGCTGTCCCAGCAGACCCTTCTACCACATCTAAACTTGCAGAGTGACAGGGGGACATTCCATTATGTTGTGGAATGCTGACATCACTCCATCCCTTTTGCAAGAGTGACATACAGTGGGTACGGAAAGTATTCAGACCCCCTTAAATTTTTCACTCTTTGTTATATTGCAGCCATTTGCTATAATCATTTAAGTTCATTCTTCTTCCTCATGAATGTACACATAGCACCCCATACTGACAGAAAAACACAGAATTGTTGACATTGTTGCAGATTTATTAAAAAAGAAAAACTGAAATATCACATGGTCCTAAGTATTCAGACCCTTTGCTGTGACACTCATATATTTAACTCAGGTGCTTTCCATTTCTTCTGATCATCCTTGAGATGGTTCTACACCTTCATTTGAGTCCAGCTGTGTTTGATTATACTGATTGGACTTGATTAGGAAAGCCACACACCTGTCTATATAAGACCTTCCAGATCACAATGCATGTCAGAGCAAATGAGAATCATGAGGTTAAAGGAACTGCCTGAAGAGCTCAGAAACAGAATTGTGGCAAGGCACAGATCTGGCCAAGGTTACAAAAATATTTCTGCTGCACTTAAGGTTCCTAAGAGCACAGTGGCCTCCATAATCCTCAAATGGAAGACGTTTGGGACGACCAGAACCCTTCCTAGAGCTGGCCATCCAGCCAAACTGAGCTATCGGGGGAGAAGAGCCTTGGTGAGAGAGGTAAAGAAGAACCCAAAGATCACTGTGGCTGAGCTCCAGAGATGCAGTCAGGAGATGGGAGAAAGTTGTAGAAAGTCAACCATCACTGCAGCCCTCCACCAGTCGGGGCTTTATGGCAGAGTGGCCCGACGGAAGCCTCTCCTCAGTGTAAGACACATGAAAGCCCGCATGGAGTTTGCTAAAAAACACCTGAAGGACTCCAAGATGGTGAGAAATAAGATTCTCTGGTCTGATGAGACCAAAATAGAACTTTTTGGCCTTAATTCTAAGCGGTATGTGTGGAGAAAACCAGGCACTGCTCATCACCTGTCCAATACAGTCCCAACAGTGAAGCATGGTGGTGGCAGCATCATGCTGTGGGGGTGTTTTTCAGCTGCAGGGACAGGACGACTGGTTGCAATCGAGGGAAAGATGAATGCGGCCAAGTACAGGGATATCCTGGACAAAAACCTTCTCCAGAGTGCTCTGGACCTCAGACTGGGCCGAAGGTTTACCTTCCAACAAGACAATGACCCTAAGCACACAGCTAAAATAATGAAGGAGTGGCTTCACAACAACTCCGTGACTGTTCTTGAATGGCCCAGCCAGAGCCCTGACTTAAACCCAATTGAGCATCTCTGGAGAGACCTAAAAATGGCTGTCCACCAACGTTTACCATCCAACCTGACAGAACTGGAGAGGATCTGCAAGGAGGAATGGCAGAGGATCCCCAAATCCAGGTGTGAAAGACTTGTTGCATCTTTCCCAAAAAGATTCCTGGCTGTATTAGATCAAAAGGGGGCTTCTACTAAATACTGAGCAAAGGGTCTGAATACTTAGGACCATGTGATATTTCAGTTTTTCTTTTTTAATAAATCTGCAACAATGTCAACAATTCTGTGTTTTTCTGTCAGTATGGGGTGCTATGTGTACATTCATGAGGAAGAAGAATGAACTTAAATGATTTTAGCAAATGGCTGCAATTTAACAAAGAGTGAAAAATTTAAGGGGGTCTGAATACTTTCCGTACCCACTGTATAACAGCAGAATCTTCACCATCACTTTCCAGACTCCATGATAACATTACCAGAACAGAAGCTTCCACCATGGGCTCTGTATGCGTGTGTGGTTTTCAAAGACTGATGTGAATGGCTCAGTTCTGTACAGCACCATGGAATATGTAAAAACAATATATATACACCTTTTTCGTGCGGGTGTGGTACAAAATGAATGGGCTCAAATCACACTGTAAAGAATCAAATGTGATTTGAACAGGAATGCGGTGCGATTCCTGTCCGAATCACATGCGGTTTCCCGTGTGAACTAGCACTTGGATCTATGTAAATGTAAAATAATAATATTGTGTGACAGTGGTGGCGACATTAGACTGTAAGCTGTTCTGGCACAGAGACTGATGTAATTGGCCCAGTGTTTTTTATTTAGCTGTGAAATATGCCAGTGCTGTATAAATGGTATAATAATAATAGAGTGCAACTGTGGTGAGACATTAGAATGTGATCTTCTCTTATCCAGAGATTACTATGAATAGTACAATATTCTTTGTAGAGCATTGCAGAACACACCAGAGCTATATACAGTAGATGTATCATTTTAATTTGTGTGACATTAGAATATGAATTAGAATTTCTTCTTGTGTGTAGAGACTGTTGGTATTGTCTCTGTTCTCAACTCAGTATTGTGGAATATGTCAGAGCTATACGGTCAGGTCCATAAATATTGGGACATCGACACAATTCTAATCTTTTTGGCCCTATACACCACCACAATGGATTTGAAATTAAACAAATAAGATGTGATTTAACTGCAGACTTTCAGCTTTATTTGAGGGTATCTACATCCAAATCAGGTGAAAGGTGTAGGAATTACAACAGTTTGTATATGTGCCTCCCACTTTTTAAGGGACCAAAAGTAATGGGACAATTGGCTGCTCAGCTGTTCCATGGCCAGGTGTGTGTTATTCCCTCATTATCCCATTTACAAGGAGCAGATAAAAGAACCAGAGTTAATTTCAAGTGTGCTATTTGCACTTGGAATCTGTTGCTGTCGACTCTCAATATGAGATCCAAAGAGCTGTCAATATCAGTGAAGTAAGCCATCATAAGGCTAAAAAAACAAAACAAACCCATCAGAGAGATAGCAAAAACATTAGGTGTGGCCAAATCAACTGTTTGGAACATCATTAAAAAGAAAGAACGTATCGGTGAGCTCAGCAACACCAAAAGACCCGGAAGACCACGGAAAACAACTGTGGTGGATGACCGAAGAATTATTTTCCTGGTGAAGAGAACACACTTCACAACAGTTGGCCAGATCAAGAACACTCTCCAGGAGGTAGGTGTATGTGTGTCAAAGTCAACAATCAAGAGAAGACTTCACCAGAGTGAATACAGAGGGTTCACCACAAGATGTAAACTATTGGTGAGCCTCAAAAACAGGAAGGCCAGATTAGAGTTTGCCAAACAACATCTAAAAAAGCCTTCACAGTTCTGGAACAACATCCTATGGACAGATGAGACCAAGATCAACTTATACCAGAGTGATGGGAAGAGAAGAGTATGGAGAAGGAAAGGAACTGCTCATGATCCAAAGCATACCACCTTATCAGTGAAGCATGGTGGTGGTAGTGTCATGGCGTGGGCATGTATGGCTGCCAATGGAACTGGTTCTCTTGTATTTATTGATGATGTGACTGCTGACAAAAGCAGCAGGATGAATTCTGAATTGTTTCGGGCTATATTATCTGCTCATATTAGCCAAATGCTTCAGAACTCATTGGACAGCGCTTCACAGTGCAAATGGACAATGACCCGAAGCATACTGCGAAAGCAACCAAAGAGTTTTTTAAGGAAAACAAGTGGAATGTTATGCAATGGCCATGTCAATCACCTGACCTGAATCCGATTGAGCATGCATTTCACTTGCTGAAGACAAAACTGAAGGGAAAATGCCCCAAGAACAAGCAAAACTGAAGACAGTTGCAGTAGAGGCCTGGCAGAGCATCACCAGGGATGAAACCCAGCGCCTGGTGATGTCTATGCGTTCCAGACTTCAGGCTGAAATTGACTGCAAAGGATTTGCAACCAAGTATTAAAAAGTGAAAGTTTAGATTTGTGATTGTTAATCTGTACCATTACTTTTGGTCCCTTAAAAAGTGTGAGGCACATATACAAACTGTTGTAATTCCTACAACGTTCACCTGATTTGGATATAAATATCCTCAAATTAAAGCTGAAAGTCTGCAGTTAAATAACATTTTGTTTGTTTCATTTCAAATCCATTGTGGTGGTGTATATAGCCACAAAGATTAGAATTGTTGATGTCCCAATATTATGGACCTGACTGTATGTATGGTATTAATAGTATGTCACTGGGATGAGCACATTAGTGATGGTTTTATTGGGGGCACGCTCTGTTAGCGGTAATGGCTTATTCAATGGCATGTTCAGTGATGTGTGACTGATAATATACAGTACATGGTGGGGTTGCTTTACTTAATGCAAATAGACTGTGTACATTGCAAGTCCAGGTGCTCCAGAGCTTAGTAAATGGGGTAAAGCTTTGAACAGTATTAAACCCAAAAGTAAACATCAATTCTATTGCAGCTTACCAATTCTTAGATGTGAGTGATGGCCTCATTCGTTTTTTTTTTTCTTTTTTTTTTTTTAAGGTTTTCTTTCCTCTATTTTTATCTGGTGATCCAACCAGCAAGTCTGTTGTTTTTCACAGCACAAACCCACCAGCAGAATGTATCAGTTTCCATGTGTGAAACTAACTACTTAAAAAATGACAGGGGTGATTAAAATTATCAGCTTTTATTTATTCATGCAAAACCTTTATCCCAAAAGGAAAAAAAAATGTTTGCTTGTAACTGATTATTACATAGTTACATAGTAGTTGAGGTTGAATATAGACAATAGTCCATCCAGTTCAACCTGTGTAGGTGTGTGTGGCCGTAATCATCTCTTATACCCCTGAATGTTCTTCTCCTTGAGATGTACGTCTGAGTCTTTTGAAAGCCACCATACTTCCCGCAGAAACCACCTCTTGTGGTAGAGAATTCCACAATCTTGTAGCCCTAACAGTAAAGAACCCCCCATGTTGCCTGAGGTTAAAACGCTTCTCCTCTAATCGCATTGTATGCCCTCGAGTCCTCATGCAATCCTTTCGACTGAATAGCTTTTTTTCTATGCTGAGATCACCATTGAGATATTTATAAATTGCTATCATGTCGCCTCTCAGGCGTCTCTTCTCCAGGGAGAATAACTCAAGCGATTACAGACGCTCTTCATAATTAAGGTCCTCCAATCCCCTAGTTAGTTTAGTTGCCCTTCTCTGGACTCTCTCCAACTCCAACACATCCATCCTGAGGACTGGTGACCAGAACTGGACAGAATACTCCAGATGTGGTCGGACCAGAGTTTTATAAAGTGGAAGGATTATAGTCTTATCTCTGGAATACATCCCTTTCTTTATGCATGCTAATATTCTGCCTGCTTTGGCAGCTGCCTCTTGACATTGCATGCTATTGCCTAGTCTATCCTCTACCAAGACTCCCAGATCTTTCTCCATTTTTGATTGCCCCAAAGGTTCCCCCTCTAAAGTGTATTGTGCTTTTATGCTTTTAGTCCCGAAGTGCAAAACCTTACACTTCTCCACATTAAACCTCATTTGCCCTGTCGTTGCCCACTCTGTTATTTTGTCCAGGTCATTCTCTAGGATATCTGCTTCATGCTGTGCAGTTATTGCCCTGCCCAATTTTGTGTCATCTGCAAAAACTTATATAGAACTACTGATCCCATCCTCAATGCTGTTTATGAATAAATTGAACAAGGTTGGTCCCAGGACTGAGCCTTGGGGGACCCCACTTACCACCTCAGACCAGTCTGTGTATGCGCTGTTTATTACCACCCTTTGGACACACCCTTTTAGCCAGTTCCTTATCCAAGGTGCAAACCCTGCAGTCGATGCCTGCAGACCTTATTTTATAAATTAAGCGCTTGTGGGGAACTGTATCAAACGCCTTATCTAGCTCACAGCTCCCTCTATCTAGCTCACAGCTCACCTCCTCGTAGAATGTTAAGAGATTGGTTTGACAAGAACGCCCATTTGTAAACCCGTGCTGATTACTGCTGATGATGTTGTTGTCTTTAGCAAACTCTACGATATAGTCCCTTATTATCCCCTCCAGAAGTTTACATACTATTGATGTCAGACTGACAGGCCTATAATTTCCCAGGTGATTTAATTTTATCCAGCCTTTCCCTGATTTCACCCTCTGTTAGCCATAGCGGCAATTCCTGTGTATTACTACTAACCATATAGTCGTGGTCAGTGTACCCCTCCTTTTCCTGTGTAAAGACTGACGAGAAAAAAGCATTAAGCACGGTTGCTTTTTCAGTGTCCTCTGTAACCATCCTCCCATCATCGTTAATTATGTGTGCAATATGCTCTGCCCTAGTTTTTTTGCTGTTGATATATTTAAAGAATTTCTTTGGGTTCTTTTTACTATCCTCCGCTATTTGTCTCTCAAAGTTGATTTTAGCCATTTTGATTTCGTATTTACTTTTCTTATTTGCCTCCTTGTATTGCTCGAAAGCCGATACTGTGCCCTCTGATTTATATTTCTTGAAGGCCATTTTTTTCCCCTAATAAGTTTTTTAACAATGCGGTTTAGCCAGCCCGGTTTGGCTTAATAAAGTGTAAGCTGGAATTTGACTTCATTTTATTAGTGTACTGTATCTAAATCTGCTAATACATTTTGCCCTACCCTCTCCTCAAACTGACAATCTGGCTTTCTGCTGTGGCTGCCTTTCTCATTTCTCCAGAGGTGTGTCTCATTAACCACTTAAGCCCCGGAAGATTTTACCCCCTTCCTAACCAGGGGGTATTTTGCGATTCGGCACTGCGTGACTTTAACGGACAATTGCGCGGTCGTGCGACGCTGTATCTAAACAAATTTGGCGTCCTTTTTTTCCCACAAACAGAGCTTTATTTTGGTGGTATTTGATCACCTGTGTGATTTTTTGATCATGCGCTATAAACAAAAAAAGAGCGTAAATTTTGCAAAAATAGCAATATTTTTCAAATTTTTTTATATGAAATACCCCCCAAAAAAATGTAAAAATCAAAATTTTTTAACATTTTCGGCCAATTTGTTTGATGCTACCTATGTTTGGTAAAAAAATTCGCAATAAGCGTATTTTGATTGGTTTGCGCAAAAGTTATCGCGTTTACTAACAAAGGGAAAGATTTTTGTCATTTTTGTTGTTTTTTTTTTTTTAACGCCTAATAGCGGCGATCTGCGATTTTTTTTGCGGTACTGCGACATTGCGGCGGACAGATCGGACCCTTGACTGACATTTTTGACACTTTTGGGGTTACCAATGACATTTCTACAGTAATCAGTGCTATACATATGCACTGTTACTGTAAAAATACACTGGCAGTGAAGGGGTTAACTTTTTTTAAAGGGAGGGGCTATGTGTGTCCCTAGGGGCGTGCTTTCTACTGTGATTGGCTGTGGCTTGAGATGTATGAACAGTGATCAATGGTTCTACATAGTAGAACCGTATGATCATCATTCATACACCGGGGAGAATGACAGGCAGCTTGTTTACACAAGCCACCTGACTTTCTCCCTCTCCCCCGACGATAGCAGAGTGACCGGCGGACATCGGGTCCGCCGGTCACACGCGCGGGGGGGTCCGTGACCACGCGGGAGCGCGCCGCCGGTGGCGCGCGCACGCTCCCTAGACCCTCACAGGCTAGCGACGTAGACCTACGTCACTTTGCCTGTGAGGGGCTGACCGTCGACGTAGATAGTCGTGCGGCGGTCGGCAAGTGGTTAATACAGGAGGTGTGTTACTGGACAGATCATTAGGTGAAAGCAAAGGGGGGGAAAAAAAGCCAAAGAAATGAAAACTGATGCAGCCTCCAGACCTAATGACTGGTAAGCTGCAAAAAAATACATTTTCGGTCTTGGGTTTAATACCGCTTTTACTTTACAAAGAAAATTAAAAAAAAAATGTTGTTTTTTTTTTTTTTTGCACATGATTGGGTGATGGAGGTTAGCAGAGTTTCTACTCATTTTCTAAGCTCTGGGGCAAATGCACTTGCAAGGTGCACAGTAATCCTCAGTACTGTCCTGATTTCAAGCTGTAGTACACATTTTTATTTGTCCTACAAATAATCCACAAACATTTGGCAGAAATAGAAACCCTTTTAAACAGGCAACCTCTAACTACACAATAGATTTATTGAACTATTTTAATCTTTGAGGAAAAATAAAGAGAATGAGTGGAAGAATTATCCAGAGCTGCAATGGAAGCCCTCAAAGCTGCCAGCATTGATCTGTACCATCATGAGATGATGAAATATTGATGGTGTCAGCTGGGTAAAACCCGACCCGCAAGAAATACAGATATGGCTAGGCAGGTAATAAACCTGTTGCATGTTTCTACTTTTTAACTCCGCTCTCTTGTTTCTGGTCAGGCTTCTTATATATGGAGAGTACTGCAGCCATATTGAATACTCCCAGCAGACATTGGACCAGCTTATGGCTATAAGGGAGGATGTCAAAGTGAAAATTGAGGTGAGCAATCATATGAAATTGCCATTGTGTGTCCAGAAACACTTTTCAGCTAAACCAGTCACATAACATAACCCCTTTGCATTTTAAGTAGAACTGAAGACCAAACTCTATGATGGAATAAAGGTATTTTTTTTTTTTAAATCTGTGTCCCATTGTGGTGATTTTGCTTCACTTTATGTCCCATAGCCACAAGAAGACCTTAGAGGTTTTCAATCTTAAGGGAAATCGCTGGTAGTCGTTGGGGTCACCAGAACTAGGGTCCCCACTGGAGGAATTCCCCTCTATTCTTGCTCTGGTGACCACTCATAATTTGGAATTTTCTTTTATCTTTGGTGATAATGGTCACCAGAACAAATAGAAATCCTGACAGATATCAAAACCCTCTGCATTCAAAGTTAAAAGGAATTAAAGTTAAAGGAATTTTTACTTACCTGTAAATTTCTTATTATGGGGAGTTGTTTTCTTACACCATTGGACGTCCCCAGGCAATAAACTAAGGGGTGGGATACAACATAGCAAACAAAACTGCCAACAGGCCCACAAAATACCACCAGGATTAAAGATCTTAACACTCAGCTAACTGCTTGAAACACCTTAGAGCCGAAGTTTGCATCAGCTTAGGCCTGGCCGTCCATCTAAAGGCACTTGGAGAATGTAGACAAAGTTTCAGGTTGCAGCCTGGCAATCTGGGATACAGATGCTTGCTGCTTGAAAAGCCCAAAGACACCTCTGATGGGGACAGGCCCTGGAAATAAGTTTAAGCCTCCAGACAGAACGAAGAGGCAATCATTCTTAAAAACAGAGGCCATGGCTTCCAAGTATATCCTGACAGCCCTTAATACATCTAAGCAGTGCTAGTTAAACAGAAACATACAAAAGTGACTGCAGAAAAAAGACCAAGTGGTTCAGCGAGTCTAGGAGGTCATTCAGTCAACCTGTGACATAAAGGTTCTGGGTTCCTGGATTGGATCCAGAGGTTCTGGAAGTCCCAGCCCCAGACTGCCACAAACAGACATCCCCCACTTTGTGGAGTAGGGACACCCCTTCATTGTTAGGAGGGTTTCTGAGCTGGACTTGGTAAGTCTTGGTTTTGAGGTTGATGCGTGGGGATAGTGAAAGACCCCTTTCACTGAGTAGAGGTAGAGGCTGTAGGAATAGGAGACTTAGACTTTTTCTTGTGGGGAACGAGCACCTTTCCTTTAATGATTTCCTTGATGAATTTACCAGGGAATTCTACAAATAAACCTTCATCAAAAGGCATGTGTAGGAGACTGTTTTTACAAGCAAGTTTAGCAGACTGAGCTTTTAGCCACCAAACCTTCACCTATGCACAGAATTGAGGACCTTTCTAGAGGCTTGGCAAATTGCATTCTCTAGAACAGCCTTTCTCAACCTTTTTAACATGGAGGACGCCTTGAAATTATATTTTGACTTCAGGGAACCCCTGCGAAAAATAACTACATTTACATACCTACATTTACAGCTTGCGGTACATTAGTGTGATCCCCTCTTTACAGATGGCTAAAATGATCATTGGGGTCACTGGTTACTCATCTGAGAGGCAGAAATTGCTTAAGGTACCCCTAATTGAGAAACCCTGCTCTAGAGGATCAACTCAAAACAACAAGGCTGATGATATCCACTGCAGTGGTTTTAAGAAATCAGGGTCTTTGAAGACAGCTTCCTAGTCTCTGTTCATTTATCTTGTCCAATTAGCAATAATGTTGCAAATAGACACAGCAGCAATTGCTGGGCCTGCAAGGGGAAAGGGGCGGCCTTTAAGAGGCATCCAAACCTCTATCCACAGAATCCTTAAATGGGGAAACATCCTCATTTGGAACTGTAAGGTATTATTATTGAGAACTGAAATGTAGGATCCACTACAGGAATAGCTCAATTCTTTTTAAACCCCTTTTCCATAGTATGGAAAGCAAAAAGTTTAGGGGGAATGAAAATCCTTTCAGGGTTGAGCCAATCCTCAAGAAGTGCACAATCTGTGCGCGTATGGGAAAAGCCTTTTTTGACTTAGCCAGTCTTTAAGTGCCGATAGGGGCTTGTTTTTGCTGTGGAGAGTTGGGTGCTTTTAGGCCATGAACTAGTGTGTGCTGTGTCAGTTATTGTATCCACAGTGAAGAGCATTTGGCTTAAAGCTATAGCTTGTGCCTCATTAAAAGTACGGGAAAGAAAATCATCTGTGGTCTCCACTACAAAATCAGGGTCCCTCATACAATGGTTTCTCTTAAGATCGAACAAAACTTTTCGCCTAATAAAAAATCGGGGTCCTAAATACATAAAAGTCATAAAATAAATTTAAAAAATAAAATTTTCTTCATAAAATCCCTGCATTAAAGAGGTCTCGCCTCTTATTTTTGAATTAGGTAATGGGGAATAGAGGACCTGTAGCACTTCTACAACCTTTGGTTTCCAGAGGCCAGAAGTGGCAACATTTTTTTCCAGAAAATTCAGAAATAATAATTGAATTTTGCTTTTTTCCAGACAGGCAGCATCAGGAGTGTCTGAAAGGGAGCTCGAGTCAGAGAAGGGGAATGGTGTCATAATAGTACATTGTTCCAGGACAAAAGAATGGCTATCACCCCAAGCTCTGGGACAAGGGAACTGCTATTACCCTAAGTGGATTTTTTGTTTTCCCCTGGGTTGTATGCAGAACGTATGCTTTTTGGCCCTTTTGTTCCAGCTCCTTTGCGCCCCTGATTTGCCATTGCTTAGCTAGGGAATCTCCAGTGGCATACCTGCATAATGGATAATTTTGACTGTATAGGGTTTGGCATGTCTGGATACAGGAGCTGCTTTAACCCCATAGCTATAAAGGAACAGCAAAGGCGCTTCTAAGTGTAGTAGTTACAGCTTCTTAATTGCCTCAAGGAGATAAACACTTACGAGAAACAGTAGGTGTGCGGAAGCATCGTCAGAAGGGGCAGGACACGTTTCGGGGCATGCCCAATGGCTCCTTCTTCATGCTATGGGTGATGGACAGTGGAAGAGAGATTTTATAGCAGTGGAGGTGGGTATAGCCGGGTTCGTGGCTTAGTCCGTGACTGTGTAAATATAGGGGGAGGGATGTTTTGAAAACAGGCGTGTGTTCCTCTGCCGCCTCCTGATTTGCCAATCAAGGGAAGTCATTGTATATTTTGCTTAGTACTCTTCAATCTCAAACAGATATAAAAAACTAGGCTTTGAGGTTATAGGCAGGTGGTATCGAGTCCCCTCTGTTTTGATAAATATATAGCCTCCCAACATCCACTAGGTGCTGGAGGTGCAGGAAGGCAGAAGGAACTCCTATCCATATATTCTGGTCCTGCAATAAACTACAATCATTCTGGTCACAGGTCAAAGCTTTTATCAAGCAGGTACCCAATTTTGACCTAGGTATTGACCCAACTCACTACCTGCTAAATCTTTACCACCTATCCAGCCTTAGTACAAAAAGACAATGTTAATTCACCTCATCAGTGTGGCTAAGGCATGCATTCTGGCGCCCTGGAAACTGGAGACTCTACAACACTCATTCTGGATCTCAAAAATTTCTGAAATCTACAGCTTGGAAAACCTTAGGACAACTCTTAGAGGAAGGGAAGTAAAGTTCAGACGTACATGGTTCCTCTGGAGTATGTTTACTTTCTTTTGGGAGTATGAGGAATTGCTTAAACATGAGACATAACTCTAACGGGTCTAATTCATTCGCCCCGACACAGGGTGTTGGCCTTCCCAGTTTTCCTTGCTTTAACTTTCATCCGTCTTCCTTGCTTTACTACTCTACCTATCTTCCCTCCTCCTTTCCCGAAACCCTATTACATTTTTTTTTTTTGCCTGGAGGAAGGAAATGGTCTGCAGTGGGTCTGTTCCAGGTACCTAATTTATAATGCAGTAACAGGTTTTCTCAGTCGCTCATTGACAGACGCAGGACTGATATCTTGATATCCGTAGGGTTATACTGCCCCCTACAGGAGTAGGACACTAGGCAGGAAAAAAGTTCTGGCCACACCTATGGGCAGTCCCAGGGGGTATATCCTCTCTCTCCCTGCTATAGGATGTCCGTTTTTTTCTGCCTAGTCAGGAGTAAGGACCTAAGTTCCTTGCTGGGATCTCTGGTCCTGGCAAGTTTTTTTAGATAAATCTTTTTTTAGTTAGCTTTTTTCTCCAGTTGTTCCTGTGAGATCTTCAAGCAATTATGCTGGATCTGGGGGACGGGCTGGATGTTGAGATCCAGCCCATATGGAAGAAAAATATATTTCCAATATATTAAGGGAAAATCTTTTTAGAAATATATTGAATATGGCCAAAATTGTAGCATTTAAAATATATTTCCAATATATTTGGGAAAAAAAGTTTTTTTAAAAAATATATTTCAAATATATTTCTCTTCCATGTGGGAGTGGTCACCCCAGCAGGCCTACGGCCGCGACAGTCCCGCTGGACGGGGACTGGCCCGCGGGTTAAACGTCCCGCGAGTCGCATACGACTGGTCGACGGCCAAGTCGCAGTGTCTCCTTTGGCCGACACCCCCCCCCCCCACTGGGAGGTGAGGGGTTTTGTCTGGAGTGGTGCCCGCTCTGTTCCAGTATGGTGAGTAACTGCTTCCCCCCTGCTCCTCATGGCTGTGTCTGTGGTGGACCCGGGCCCCTCCCTGGGACGGTCGGACGCACACTAATCTGGGTTCCCCTCTGTTCCCCTGTGCACCCTCCCCCTGTGGTGTCCCTCTCCCCCATCCCTTCCCCCCTACTGGGGGGAGGGGTGTTTGTGTGTGTGTGGGGTTGCTCGCCGTTCAGCAAGCCACTAAGGGGCGGGGGGTGGGGGGGTCCCGGGTGCGGACGGCTGTTGTGCGGGGGGCTTCCTCCCTGGCTCCCCAGGGCCTACCTGCCGATCGATCGTCTGTTAGTGGATGTGGGGACCCCCCTTCCCACCGCAGCACGCGGGGCCGCCATTTGTTTGCAGTCCCTCATGTGGCTCATGGGGGCGGCCATCTTGGTACACCCAGCTCGTTTTGTTTGCAGAGCTGGGCAGCTGTGGGAGTTACTGAGGGCGTGTGAGGGGGCGGAGCCCCTCCCTAGACCCGGGAAGATTGCCCCACAGGACTTCCTTGTCATGCAGACAAACGCTGAGAGCAGTCCTGTGGTGCACTGTGTGGTGAGCCTTTTGGGGGTCTCTCTCTCTCTCTGCGGGGGTCCTGAGGCATGCTGTCTGACCATTGAGGAACGCATGGGTGACATTTTGCAAAAAAAAAAAAAAAGTTTTTTTCAATTTTGTCATATTTTGCTGACGCTTTCCCCTGGTGTTGCCATGGACCCTGCTGCACATGTATCCCCACCTGATCCCCTCGAGGTGGCCGCAGAGCCCTCCGATTCTCCACTCACCATTGATGCGCTTTCGGCGGTCCTGGAGTCATTTGTGTCCCGGGTGGAGGTGGTCTGTCAGGGACGGGGGGCTAAAAAGCGACTCCCGCCTACCCCTGTCTTGTCTGATGGCTCAGATTCTGATGCTGAGCCAGTCGCTGCTGCTGTGGGTTCCTCCTCTGGGGCTGCTGTCTCGCGCCCCGTCTCCTCTGATAGTGAGGATGACCTTTCTGCCTCCGCCATAGCGCAAGACAAGACACTGGTGGACGCACTGATTGTGTCTGTCCGGGAGACCCTAAAACTGGAGGTTGCACCTGCGGATGCAGCTCATACGGAAGTTGCCTTTGGCACTCGCAAACCCTCCAGGGTGGCGAAGGTGTTTTCCCTTTCACAAATGCTTTGACGATATCATTAAGAAGGAGTGGGTCCGTCCAAAACGACCCCCTGGGATGCCCAAACGGATTGCTAGGCACTACCTGTTTGAAGAGTCCCTCCTTAAAAAATGGACGGTGCCACCTTCGGTGGATCCGCCGGTTTCCAGACTAAAGGCTACTGTTATCCTGTTGGAGGATTCCCTGTCCTTTCGGGATCCAGTTGATCGTAGGGCGGAATCTGTGTCCCGTTCCATATTCTCCCTGGCAGGGTCGGCCTTAAGGCCAGTGTTTACCATTGCTCTGGTTTCACAGACGTTGACGGAATGGGCCAAGCTGTTACGCCATGACCTGGAGGGGAGAAGTCTCCCCCCTGCCGTGACGGATTTGCTGGAGCAGATGGTGCAGGGGCTACAGTTTGTGACGCTGCTCCATTGCTGGGGCGTGTGTCGATCTCGGCGGTGATCCTCCGGCGCATGCTATGGTTGAAGTGCTGGTTGATGGATCAGGCTTCCAAAAAAGCCTCGACTGATCTCCCTTTTCAGGGGGATCGCCTGTTTGGTGCTACCTTGGATGAGATTATCGAAGATCTCACTGGGGGCAAGAGCACCTTTCTACCCCAGGCTAATAAGGGTAAGGAACCTCGTCGCAGACAGGGACCTTCCTTTTCAGCTCACAAGAAGTTTTTTTGCTCTTCCGGGGCGGGCGACAAGGCGAAGCCCTCCAAAGCCCCCCTGGGGGGTTTCAAGAGACCCTGGTCTGGTAAGCAAAAATACGGTCCTTCCAGACCTAAGGATAAGACCGCTTCAGCCTGAAGGTGCGCCCCCACCCATATCAGGGGGGGAGGGTTTCGCCGGTTCCCGGACCCGTGGCTCTCCAGGATTCAAGACAAATGGGTTCACAAGGTCATACAGTCGGGATGCAAGATCGAGTTTCGATCGCTTCCACCGGTGCGGTTCTTCCCTTCCAATATGCGACTGTCCCCGAATCGCCTAACGGTTCTGTTGGGGGCAGTGCAGGACTTGATGCAACAAGGAGTGGAGGCCATTCGCACAATGGTGGCCTCCCTGCATCAGGGGGATTTTCTGGCGTCCATAGACATCAAGGATGCCTATCTTCATGTTCCCATTTACGCAGGACACCAGCGGTTTCTGCGCTTTGCTGTGGGACAGGACCATTATCAGTTTGTGGCGTTACCCTTTGGTCTTGCTTCTGCTCTCCGGGTTTTCACAAAGGTTTTGGCCCCAGTTCTGGTGCTGTTGCGGCAGCGGGGCATATCGGTCCTGGGCTACCTGGACGACCTTCTCCTCTGTGCGGAGTCTCCGCAGGCTCAGTGTCATACGCGGACTATCCAAAAGGAGATTCTTCTCAAATGGAACCGGAATCTCGATTCCCTGGACAATCGGATCCAGCTGAGCGAGCGGACCAGGGAGTCTCTGGTTTGGTGGCTTCGGTCTCCGATGCTCAGTCAGGGGAAGTCCTTTCTTCCAATCTATTGGACGATTGTCACCACGGATGCCAGTCTATCCGGATGGGGAGGGATTCTCAGCAGGCTGTCTGCTCAGGGGCTCTGGTCCCTGGAAGAATCCAGGTGGCCGATAAATGTGTTGGAACTGAGAGCGATAAATGTGTTGGAACTGAGAGCGATCAGGTTTTGCCTGGTTCACTGGACCGAGCATCTTCGGGGCTGCGCGGCCTGGATTCAGTCGGACAATGCCACGGTTGGGGCCCCCTGGATGTGGATCTGTTGGCATCTCGGCTCAACAGGAAGGTGCAGAGGTTTGTAGCCCGCCCCCGCGATCCTCTGGCGGACACCACAGACGCACTGGTTGCTCCGTGGGGGCAGTATCGGCTGCTGTATGCTTTTCCTCCTCTCAAGTTGCTGCTGAAACTTCTTCGCAGAATTGAGGCAGAGGGAATTCGAGTCCTCCTTGTGGCTCCGGACTGGCCTCGTCGGGCCGGGTACGCCGACTTGGTCAGGCTGGTCGCAGACGCTCTCTGGCTACTTCCTCTCAGGGACCGATCTTCCATCCTGCTTTACGATTGATGGCTTTGACGGCTTGGCTGTTGAGAGCCAGGTGCTAAAGGACAGGGGTTTGTCTGTTTCAGTTATTCCTACTCTGATTAAAGCAAGGAAAGCGACTTCCAGAAAGATCTATTATCGCACATGGAAGTCTTATATCGCGTGGTGGGAGTCCCTCGGGGTTCCTCCACGTTCTTACTCGGTGGCTCGGATATTGGCCTTCCTGCAGCGGGGGGTTGAGCAGAAGCTGGCCTTGAGTACTATCAAGGGTCAGGTTTCAGCATTGGCGATCTTCTTCCAGAGGCCACTGGCTACTCATTCTTTGGTGCGGAATTTCATTCAGGGGGTGCGGCACCTGGCTCCTCCGGTGCGCACGCCCTTGCCGCCCTGGGATCTTAATTTGGTGTTGTCGGTTCTCCAGAAACCTTGCTTTGAAAATATTAGGGAGATTCCCTTGCTTACCTTATCTCAGAAGGTGGCCTTTTTGGTGGCTATCACTTCTGCACGCTGGGTGTCGGAATTGGCTGCGTTGTCCTGTCGTTCCCCCTATCTGGTGCTTCATAGGGATAAGGTGGTTCTTCGTCCGAATCCATCCTTCCTTCCTAAGGTGGTTTCCGACTTTCACTTGACTGAGGATATTGTGTTACCTTCCCTGTGTCCTAAGCCCAGTCATCCTCGGGAGTTTGCGTTACACTCCTTGGATGTGGTTCGGGCGATCAGGGTGTACTTGGCTACTACTGACTCTTTTCGTAAGGCTGATTCACTTTTGTGATCACGGATGGCCCTAGAAAGGGGTTGCCTGCGTCTGCTGCGACTATCCCCAGATGGATCAGACAGACGGTGGTGCAGGCTTATTCTATCAAGGGTCGGGTTCCTCCGTTCCCTGTTAAGGCGCACTCTACTCGGGCTCTTAGTGCTTCCTGGGCCTTCCGCCATCAGGCGTCGGTGCTTCAGGTTTGCAAGGCGGCTACCTGGTCGTCAGTTCATACCTTTACAAAATTTTTTAAGGTTTATGTGCTGGCATCGGCGGATGCCTCTTTCGGGCCACAAGGTTTTGCAGGCTGCTGTTTGAGGGGACCTTTGGTCTACCTCGGGGGTTTCTGTTTTTTTCAGGTGGGTCTCATCTGCTTGGTTCAATGAGTCCTCTGTTCTTCTGGTTGGCTCTGTTTTGGCCTTCTGGATTGGATTTTATTTCTATTATCCCACCCCTCATTTATGGCACTGCTTTGGGATGCCCCTACGGATATCAAGATATCAGTCCTGTGTCTGTCAATGAGCGACAGAGAAAACTAGATTTTTGACTTACCGTAAAATCCTTTTCTCTTAAGCTCATTGACAGACGCAGTACCCGCCCCTCTATTTTGAGTTGGGTTGGTATGAGTCTCTGACACTGCTTTGTTACATAACTGACATCCTATAGCAGGGAGAGAGAGGATATACCCCCTGGGACTGCCCATAGGTGTGGCCAGAACTTTTTTCCTGCCTAGTGTCCTACTCCTGTTGGGGGCAGTATAACCCTACGGATATCAAGATATCAGTCCTGCGTCTGTCAATGAGCTTAAGAGAAAAGTATTTTACGGTAAGTCAAAAATCCAGTTTTTCTAAGTAACAAGACCTTTCTATATATTGCAAGTTTATTTACTGCTGCCTATGGATCCTCAATTTTTGTGAATCCTTAATTTTGTTATTGCTGAAAATCTTTAAGAAATTAAAAAAAATATCATGTATTTTTCTTTGGGGATTGAGGCATCTAAACAATCGTGCACATGTTTAGGAATTCCTAAAACCAGGACCTGGGTGTTGCTGATTATCCTTGCATGTTTTAGCTGTCAGTAGTAAGGAGTGAACACAGGATCAATATAGATAACAAGTTAATATGGGTGTGGGTAAGTGAGCAACTAGTTTGCATTTTCACCACTTCCATTGTCAGAAACCGTTAGTAGGTTTTATTTAGTAATATTTCTGCAGAGTTTTCCCTAAAATGCTAAGTTCATCATTTTAAAAAAAATAATAAATGCACCCCCTGAAGTTTGAGCATAACATACTCCTGGTATATATTGCCCCTTTAAGATCCTCCCACTATTATTTCTCTAGCGCTCATCGACAGACGTAGTCCTCGGTGATACACCACCTTCGGGTTATGTTACCTCCGCAGGAGCAGGACTAGACAGGAAATTAAAAAGCTCTGGCCACACCCTAGGGGCAGTCCCAGAGGGTATATCCTCTCTCTCTCTGCCTCAGCAAATCAGTTATTTTCTGTCTAGTTAGGAGTAAGGACCTAGATACCTTGCTGGGATCTTAGGTCCTGGCAAGAATTTTTTTCTAAAAGGATTTTTAGACAGCTTTTTTTCTCCAGTGTTCCTGTGAGATCTTCAAGCAAGAAAGCTGAACTGGGCGACGGGCTGGATGTTGAGATCCGGTGGTCACCCCAGTTCAGCCTACGAGCGCGTGCAGGCCATAGCTCCGCGCTGGGTCGGCCGCGACAAAGTCCCATTAAAAGGACTGAACCCGCGAGTTAAACGTCTCGCTGAAACGCCAAAGACCATGAGTCACGGCGTCTGTATCGGTCGACAGCCCTCCCGCCCCGGTGGAGAGGGGTACTGTCAGGAGTTGGTGCCCGCCTGGTTCCGGTATGGTGAGTAGTATGTTCCCCCTTTTTCCCTGACGGGTTTTGTGGTGAACGCGGGCCCCTCTCTGTATGGTAAGAAAGAGTTCTTTCTATCCTATAACATGTCACAAATCCTCCTACTTTGAGTGTGATTTTATGTGTGCAAAAAGCCAGGAGGCTTGGTTTGGGAGCTAACAATCTATTGTATACATGTTTTAAAGATGTAATCTGTGGCATTCTGGGAATCTTATGGGTTAAGTATAAGCTACCTACCAGTCAGAAGCCACGGACATGTAGACTGCCTTCCAAATCAGATCTCCAGCTATTAGCAGGCCTCCCGAACGGCCATGCGGTCCGCCAGGGCCGGTACCGCCAACCACGCCATATCCCCATGCAGAGAGAGTGTTGTGTGCCCTGCAGCACACCGCTAGTCAGCACAGGCCGCCGCCATTTTTTTTTGCTGGATCGCACGAGCCGCCATTTTGGCGTAGCCTCGTGTCTCCAGCATGGGGGCGGCCATGTTTGAGGTGATCCTACACCTCGTGGAGCTTGGGGGAGGCGCCGGAAGGCGTGCAGAGGGGCGGAGCCGCCTCCCTTCTTCCTGGGCAGCCAGCCAAAAGACTTCCTGTTTGTCAAGACAGCGCTGTAAGCTGTTGCAGTTTAACTCTGAGCATCAAGTGGTGAGCCTGGGGGTCTATCTCTCTCTCTCTCGATCGATAGGGATCCCTAGCAGGTAACACTAAGGGGCTTTTTGTGGCGCTGGGGGTCAGAAAAAAAAAAAAAAAAGTTTTTTTCTTTTGAATTATATTATCCAGGAAGTAACTGGAGTTATCATGGACCCATGTATCATTTACAGCAATTTTGGAGTCTATGGTGGCTCGGGTGGAGGCGGCCTGTCAGGGACGGGGGTCAAGGAAGCGACCCCCGCCTACCCCTATACCATCTGACACCTCTGACTCAGATTCAGAGATGGTCACGGCAGTTGCAGGTTCCTCTGCAAGGGCTGTTATCCCAGGTAAAGCCCCCTCAGACAGTGAGGAGGACGCTTCTTCTCCTGCTATAATTCAGGAAGAAGCATTGGTGGACGCACTAGTTGTGGCAGTTCAAGAAACCTTACAACTTGAGGCTTTACCGGCAGAGGCAACTGAAACAGAGAGGCCTTTCGGTACTAATAAGCCCATCAAGATGGCGAAGGCTTTTCCTGTACCTAAATGTTTCGGTAATCAGATTAAAGGAGAATGGGAGCATTCTAAACGTACCTTTACTATTTCCAAGCGTATTGCTAGACGCTATCCGTTTGAGGAATCCATCATTAAGAAATGGACGGTACCACCAGTCGTGGATCCGCCTATTTCCAGGCTGAATAAAGCCACGGTTATTCCAGTGGAGGACACTTCGTCCTTTAAGGATCCGGTGGATCGAAAGATAGAAGCAGAGTCCCGCACTATCTTTTCTCTGATAGGGTCAGCATTTAGACCAGTAATTGTTATTGGTCTAGTTTCCCAGACACTTACGGAATGGGCGAAAATGGTACGCCAAGATCTTAGGGGAAAAGATATTCCCCAGGAGACATCTGATTTGATGGAACAGATTATACAAGGGCTACAGTTTATCTGTGACGCAGCCTTGGACACTACTCCCCTATTAGGGCATGCATCTAAGTTAGCAGTGATCCTCAGACGTGTTCTGTGGTTAAAATGCTGGTCAGCTGACCTAGGTTCCAAAAAGACCTTGACCAATCTCCCTTTTCAGGGGAATCGTCTATTTGGGGCCAACCTAGATGAAATCATTAAGGATGCCACTGGGGGCAAGAGCACTTTCTTGCCACAGGCTGCAAAAGCTAAGGGACCTCGCAACAAGCGAGGACCTTTCTTTACCGCCCATAAAGGGCGCCCGGCTGGTACTAGCGGGAAAGGCAAGACTCCTTCAGGAGGGTTCAAGAAGGGCTGGTCGGACAAGCAGAGGACCAACCCAGCCAGACCCGAAGCAAAGGAGTACACAGCCTGAAGGTGCGCCCCCACCCGGTTTCAGGGTGGGGGGACGTTTTCACCGGTATTCAGGACATCAGATCGAGCATCAACCACTACTACCGGTGCGATTCTTCCCTTCCAACATTTAAGTACCACAGGAAGCGGTAGTTACCGTTCCCTGAATAGATCTTTTCCTTTACCCTTTCCTAAGATTAGTCCCGATACCTCACAGGAATCGGATCTGGTTGACCAGATAGGCCAAGTAGCCTCTAGTCGGGTGACTTCGGTCCCTGAGGTTCAACCAGAAAAGATCACCCTTCCTGATAACTATCAGGTATCTGATAAATGTGTGGAAACAGAAAACGACCAGACTTTCTCGGATGGTCGGGGCCAGATAGCTCTAGGGACGCCTGGTTCAGATCCAATCAGCGCCAGTGGTCCTAGAAATTCTAGGCTGGCCTCCTCAAGCGGGCCTGGCCGACTTGGACATGCTAGTCGCAGACGTTCCGTGGGAACTTCGTCTCAGGGAGTGTCTGTGGTCTCTAGGACCAAGTTACCTTCGTGCTTTACAGTCGCTGGTTTTAATGGCCTGGCCATTGAGACCCAAGTACTGAAGGACAGAGGTTTGTCTACTTCTGTCATTCCTACCCTTATTAAAGCAAGGAAAGCGACTTCCAGCAAAGTCTATTATCACACATGGAAGACTTATATTGCGTGGTGCGAATCTTTAGGATTTCCTCCACGTACCTATTCGGTGTCTCGAATATTGGCCTTTTTGCAACAAGGGGTTGAGCAGAAGCTAGCCTTGAGCACCATCAAGGGTCAAGTTTCAGCATTAGCAATCTTCTTTCAGAAACCGTTAGCTACCAAATCCTTGGTGCGGAATTTCATCCAGGGGGTGCGGCACCTGGCTCCTCCAGTCCGCGCGCCCTTACCGCCCTGGGAATCTTAATGGGTTTTGTCGGTTCTACAGAAACCTCCCTTTGAAAACATCAGGGAGATTCCCTTGCTTACTTTATCCCAGAAGGTGGCCTTCTTGGTGGCTATTACTTCTGCTCGCAGGGTGTCAGAACTGGCTGCATTATCATGCCAGTCCCCATACCTAGTGATTCATAGGGATAAGGTAGTACTTCATCCTAAGCCATCTTTTCTTCCTAAGGTGGTTTCAGATTTTCATCTGAATGAAGATATTGTACTACCTTCCTTGTGTCCTCAGCCCAAGCATCATCGGGAACATGCGTTGCATTCCTTAGATGTGGTTCGGGCAATCAGGGTATACCTGAAAGCGACGGAATCATTCCGTAAGACGGATTCACTTTTTGTGATCACGGATGGCCCCAGAAAGGGTTTGCCTGCATCTGCCGCAACCATTGCCAAATGGATTAGACAGACGGTGGTACAGGCTTATTCTATTAAGGGTCAGAGTCCTCCGTTCCCTGTTAAGGCGCACTCCACTCGAGCGCTCAGTACTTCCTGGGCCTTTCGCCATCAGGCGTCAGTGGTCCAGGTATGTAAGGCGGCCACCTGGTCGTCAGTACATACCTTTACAAAATTCTATAAAATTGATGTGACGGCATCGGCGGATGCCTCATTTGGCCGCAAGGTTTTGCAGGCCGCAATTTGAGGAGACCGGTGGTCTACCTCGAGGGTTTTTTTCTGTTTGAAAATTTTTTTTGTTGAGTCTCATCATTAAGGATGAGCATTGTAAACTTCTAGTTGGCACCGGTTGGGCCTTCTAGATTGGGATTTGATTTCCATTTTCCCACCCCTCAGTTGTGATACTGCTCTGGGACGTCCCGAAGGTGGTGTATCACCGAGGACTACGTCTGTCGATGAGCGCTAGAGAAAAATGGATTTTTGTAAAATCTTACCGTAAAATCCTTTTCTCTTAGCTCATCGACAGACGTAGTCCCCGCCCCTCTGTTTTGGAGTTGGGTTGGGTTAAATTCTCTAAGCACTGCTTTTTCACATAACTGATTTGCTGAGGCAGAGAGAGAGAGGATATACCCTCTGGGACTGCCCCTAGGGTGTGGCCAGAGCTTTTTAATTTCCTGTCTAGTCCTGCTCCTGCGGAGGTAACATAACCCGAAGGTGGTGTATCACCGAGGACTACGTCTGTCGATGAGCTAAGAGAAAAGGATTTTACGGTAAGATTTTACAAAAATCCATTTTTCCGTTTTTCCACACTCACTGATGCCGTTCGTGGGGGTGGGGGAGGGTGTGGTTGAGTTCCGGCATCTATTTTCTGAGAAAAAAAAACCTGGGAAAGATGTATATAGTCTTACAGAAACAACTTTAAGGGCAACCATTATTCTGATGCGGCCCGCAATTAAATTGAGTTTGGCACCCTTGCTTTAAAGGAAAAGATTTTAGTTCCATTTAGGTTACCAGGCACGTTGCATAAATAACATTTGCAGTGTATATTTGCTCCAAAGTAAAGTGCAGTCCTCTGTTCTCAGTTACAACCATTTTAGACTGAGAAAGTTTAGAAGAGGTGGCTGCGGTGTCCCTATGCAATTTTTGAAGTGGAAGCTAACCATATGCAAGGATGTTACAGCATGCTTTTTCTCGTTACCTCGCTTACCTTCAGATCTGATTCACAACTGTTACAAGATCGGAAAATTATACCAATTGCTCTTTTTCTCGGATTATGACTCTTGAGTACATTTATTACATTTTATCCAGGAAATCTTTTCCTTTTCCCTTTTTTGCAGGAATGTTCTATGAAGGTTCAGGATGGGAAGTTCAAGCTGCAGGATCTGATGGTTATCCCAATGCAGAGAGTACTTAAGTATCACCTCCTGCTAAAGGTGAGTTTCCTCTGACACCAAAGCCCCATAATAAAGGAGTTAGTATTTCTGTCTCTGCCAGCTTTCTCACTGACCAGTAAGATTCCGGCTGTTGTACCCTTCTGTAGCTTTGTAATGTACATTTGAGGTAGCCCTAGATCTTGTAGGTGGTGAGTAGGTCAGTGGCAGCTCAACTCATATTGGATCCTTAGAGTGGGCTCCTTCAAAGATATAAAGGTTGCAGAGGTGGGTGAGGAACATTGCGTGTGAATAGAAAGTCTTGGAAACACCAGCCAGTTAAAGAATAGTGAACATTTTAAATGTATGACCTAAATCCTAGACACTATGTTTCAGCGGATTAGGACTCACCATTCTGCAGGGCTTTGGTACAGTTAGATCTGTAGGTGGTGGGCACTACATGCTGTGTCCAATATAATGTTTTGGAATGTCTGCTGTGCCTGCAGCGGGAAGGATTTGCCTTTGCAGGTTTTCCTCTTCTCGTTAATAAAAAAAATCCTCTCTCAGCTGGTGTCCAGTATCATATTGAGTTAATATGGGCATAGACCTGGGATCATGGAGGATGTTTGGTAATTTAGAAGGAGATACAGTATGTAAACAGCCCAAAGTGAGAGCCTATTCACAGGCCCCCCATGCAAAATCCCCAGGTGAGTTGCACTCCAGCGCATCAGTCATAAAAAGAAACTGAATCCCCATAATCAGGGCTGCGGCAACTTTTCTTTTTGTTGAAATGGCAGAAGGGGGTCACCACTGAGATATTTTGTGCAAAAGAGCCCTTTATCAAATCTCCCACTGGATATTTAGGAGCCAGATGAGTGGTCATTGAGATGCCCCCTGGTTCTCCGCAATGTCAGGACTGGGGCTTAGACCTTTGCAAAGACATAGGGGGCTTTGGCTAAAGCAGTACCACAATTTGGAAGTGATTTTCGATAGTAGCCATGGAATACAGCAACATAAAGCTTTGCATCTTCAAGATTTATCAAGGGTAGGATATCTCCCAGGTGGAGAGAGGCCATCCCTGAAAAAACTGATTTCAAACAGAATCTAACAGACTGACATTTAGTTTGCCAAATCCATATTCTTTTTGAATAATTGGCATTTTTTTTCTCTAAAATACTTGTTTTACATTTTCTTCCTTTATTAATGCATATCAGTACTGTTAATCCCCTGTAGTCTCACTGCAGCCACTTCTGTTTACATGCATGCACTCCAGCAATCATTGCACTTTGTTTCTCAGGGTAAGTTTCCTGCTGGTCATGACGGTGGATTATACCTGTGCAATGTGTCCGCATTGGCATTTGTCATACTGTCACATGCTGTCACAATGGCGTCTTCAATGTAGGAGAACAATTTGGAGAGTGGGACAGAAGACAGCATGAGGACTGTCATTGCAAAACACTGATGATAGTGGGTGGGGGGTTTAAAATATTACTGGCCATCAATGATGGTGGGATTATTTGGGTTTTTACCCCCACCTTTATAACTCTTATGGACCTAAGCAATTTTACATTTCCACTATGGACTTATTTATTCAGCTATAACTTTGTAAATAAGATGGTATCCTATTGTATAATTAGAAGGCTGAGACTGCCATTCGCTATTATACAGTAGGTGTTGACTGGGGTGCGTGGCCTAGTGGGGGTCCAGGCTGAGACTGCCATTTACTATCATACAGCGGGTCTTGACTTGATGTGCTGCTCCAGGGAGATACAAACTACTGCAGGAAAACCTTACTGCTGTAAGATGGGCAAATACAAACTAAAGGTTTAATAGTTTTAATATTAAAGGGAAATGTCTCTATTGTGGGAACTGAAGAGACACAAACTATTGCAGAGAATGTTTTGTGGGAGGGGGGTAGGAAGAAAAACCACTGTAGGGAAATCTCACCGCAGAAACATTTAGATATTTTAGGCTCCTGAAATTTAGTGTGATAAAGCTACTGATTCTCTTTTCATCTATACACAGGAACTTCTCAGTCACACATCGGACTGTCCAGAGAGACAAACACTGAGAGAGGCTTTAGAAGCTATGCAGGTAAAATAAATTGTCAAAATTAAATTTCAGAACTGTCTTTAATTGATGGCATCCCAGGTGCCCCTTTGTAGAAAAACTCTGATTCGCAATGTCATCAGCCATCCTGAGATCGTTTTGGAGTCATGATGCTAAGGATCACTTAACACGTCGTCACCCCCCCCCCCCCAAGCCAGTACAAATAATAAGTCAGGCCAGTGGCCCTGAGTGGAGATGATCCTCCTTTCCAGACCTCAAACAGCAGCAGGTACAACAGTCAGTAAAATAGCTATCTGCTCTCTGTTCAGACCTGGATCAAAGCACCTGGCAGAGGAATGTCTCCCGTCATCGACTCCAAATGCAAAGGTCTGCAAATAAAAATAATGCAAAACTGGGAAATGTGCTCATGTGTTAATAGAAATTATTATTTGTGATGATGCCATGGTATTTTATTTAGGTGAATTCGTATAGTGGCAGAGCTGCAAATACCTGAATTGGTAATACTGCAGAAGGTTACATTTGAATCAGAGAGCATCAAAAGACAGCAATGTTACTGCAGCCTTGATGTCCTAGGGTTTTAATCTTGTATTTGGCCCAGTTGCAGGGGGTCTGGAAGCATAAAGAAATGAGATAGGGTGGCATTTTTCCACAGTGGAGTGTCCCACTGACCAAGCTTTAATGGTGGCCTTCATTATAGGGGTCAGTGGATATAGGGCAATGGGCAGTTCGCAATCGGAGGTGCTGTAAAACCTCTAAGAAGAAGATGGCTGCTTCTGGTATGACAGAGGGGTTGCTCAGGTTTGGCACTAACCACCAGTGGACAGTTACAAGCTGTGTGGCAACAAAATATTTGTGAAAATCTTGGTCTGGCGCCGCCATAAGAAAAGAGTAACATTTGGGTTAGTTGTTTGAGGAAGGATTAAGGATTCCAAGTTGGTGAATTGTGGAAAAGGTATCTGTATTTGGGAGTGATCTTCATTTTGATCAAATAATATGACCAATAAGGATAAGGGCAGGTTCGCCCACGCCTTAAGTCGATTTTTAACCTTGGTAAGTACTGGAGCCAAGTTTAGGTCTACATACAATTTGATATCACAAGAAATCACCACACTTAGGTAAGTGAATAACTGGGCCCACTGCAGCTTCAAAATCTAAGGTGCCAGGGTGTAAGTTCCTGGATTGATCGATTGTAAAGAGGAGGGACTTATGTCTGACTCTCAAGCAAGAGACCTTTGAGAAATTTTGGAAAACCGTTCATCCGCAAAAGAAGCAACTTTCTTCTCCACATCCAAATGAAAAATCCAGATAGCTGCGCTACTTTGTTCTTCAGAGCAATACTTTTTTTTCAAAAACAGTCCATAGTTTGGTCTGGAAGAAGCACAGCAAGTGTGAAATGTGCTTTAAATCTCTTTCTCTCCCCGTGTATACTTTTGTACCATTGAGCTCTTTTATAGACTGTTTTTGAATTGATAAAGTGTTGCTCTGAAGAACAAGGGAGTGCAGCCATCCTGATTTTTCATTTCTGCATGTGCAGAAGCGCACTGGGCTAACACCCCTTTTGTGTTTGGAAAGTGGATGCCGACTTACCTTGGGCAGTGGTAGAAGTTGATGTGGTGTTCCAACTTTCTCCTCCAGCCAGCCAACATGTAGATCCCAAATGCCCATGGAGACAAGCAGGGGCTCCGCAATCAGCTTCATGGCAATGGCAAACAGCAGAGGTAAGAGTAGAGAGCCCTTGCATGTGCCTCTATGCAGTGTGAATGATCATGCTCTGGGGTGGACAGCAATCCCAACGCTATGGGATCCAGGAAGGTGGAGACCTTGGAGGATCTGAAATCTGGAGAGTGAGTGAAGGAGTATAGATTGCTGCAGTAATTGGAGAATTCTAGCAATTTATCACCATGGGTATGTAATTGATCTTTTCATAAGGACTGTAAGGTGGAG
This sequence comes from Pelophylax lessonae, assembly GCF_965119305.1. Classification (NCBI taxonomy): domain Eukaryota; kingdom Metazoa; phylum Chordata; class Amphibia; order Anura; family Ranidae; genus Pelophylax; species Pelophylax lessonae. The sequence goes on along the minus strand of NC_138774.1, from coordinate 179,408,135 downwards.
TGAACAGTGAGAGGTTGGTCTTTTTGAGAAAGCAAGGCAAGTAGTCTGCCATTTTTGTCTCAATGTTCAAAGAATTCTTGTTTCGCATTTATATAGTTTTGTCCTGCTGGCCTCTTAAGTGGAGCGGTAGCTTGCGCCTTACATACAATATTTTCTTGGGAGGTAGAGAAGGCATACCTGTCGGCCAGGGCCTTTTCAGCTTTCTGTAAGGATTGGGTGCGGGAAGTCTGTTCAGACATTATGGCTTTCTGTAAAGAGATGTAGTGACCATGTATGCACGCCTTGAAGGCATCCTAGACTAAAGCGGGGGAAGCAGAAGCCCCATTCAAGGTCCAGTGTCTTTATTGATATCCAGCATCTGCAGGAGAACTGTAGGGTGAGATATCCATTGGGAGTGTACCTTCTGTCTATATGGGAGGATGTCTTGTGTGAGCACGACTAAGCTCTATCTGTGGGGTATCGCCATCTCCAGCTTTCAGTCATGTTGGAGGCCTGTGCCCAAGCGGGGAGATCCCCAGTGGTTGAGCTGAGAGAGGGTCTATCCAGGTTTGGGGACAGGGTGGCATTGAAATTGCCCAGAAAAAGAGTCTTAGCTGGGCAATACAAGCTGTCTTTGTCTAATAATGTGTGCTGAAGGGTGGTGGTAAATAAATAATAATCAGGACATATCTGCAATTCCAGATGTTCAACACCAAGTACATACTAACCATTAGGGCCCGTGAGCACATCCTTCACTGCATAAATCAAGGATTTACTAATTAAGGTAGACACACCTCTGGAAAATGAGTTGTAGGTGGCAATGCTTTTTGAACCCATGGCTGCTTTAATGATAAGACCTACTTTCCCATTATGTGATTTTTTTTGCAGAAAGAGAATATGTGGGGTATAGAATTTAACGTATTGGAATAAATGGGCTCTTTTGAATTCAGGCCCCTAATTTTCCAGGACATCAACCTAAGTGATTAAAAGTCTCAAGCCACCAAATTACTATAGATAATTGGTAAAAAGGCGCTGGTGCTCTTTTTGTGATATTAAAAAATATTTTCCATACAAAACATAAATAGTGTGTATATATATATATATATATATATATATATATATATATATATATATATAAAAATAATTAATAGTAAAGTGCAAGTGCTAACCTATACTTATGCAAGGAGATTAAATTATTCAAGTGCTTACTGGTGTATTCACATAATACATTAATATACCATAATAGTGCATATAAAATCAATAAATCCAATTAGTAAAGTGCAAGTGCTATCCTTTACTTGTGCAAAAAATGGTTTAAGCTTCTCCAAGTGCTTATTCGTGCATAATAAATTTATATAACATACAATAAATATATGTGCCCACTAGTACCGTGCTAAAATAAGTGATAAAAAGTGCTTAAATGATTAAATAGTCCAAGACCATTCATGCAAAAAAAATTCCGTGCTGATTTAATTGCTTGGATCTGTAGTGCTCCAGGTGATGGGGTGTGTCACTCGTTGCCTCTTACCAAAATGAAGTAGGTCACAAAGACCCCCAACGCCTGTGATCCCTTTATCTAGGTGGATCAGACCTCTTAATCGACTCCTTTTTTCCCCGAGTATCCTGCTCCTTTTCCTTTTGTGCGTTACTCGTACATGAATCAGTATATTCCGCATGTATAGAGACACAAGAAATGCCAAAAATAGTGTAATATTGTTTTGCTTTAATGAAATAAAAAACATATAATTGGCTTCTTACATTTCGGTGTGCCCTCCTGGCACTGGGCAATTGGGCAGAAAGTGGCTTGCGGGTATTAGGATGACACCTTATCCGAGGATCTGCAGCTCCCCCCCGTGTCTCCTGGTTCCCTGCTCACTTGCGGCGGTCGCAGCGTCCCAGCCTATGCTCCAAACTGCCTGTACTTCCTACTTCCGGGTTTAGCAGAGACCACAATGCATTTCATTAAAGCAAAACAATATTACACTATTTTTGGCATTTCTTGTGTCTCTATACATGCGGAATATACTGATTCATGTACGAGTAACGCACAAAAGGAAAAGGAGCAGGATACTCGGGGAAAAAAGGAGTCGATTAAGAGGTCTGATCCACCTAGATAAAGGGATCACAGGCGTTGGGGGTCTTTGTGACCTACTTCATTTTGGTAAGAGGCAACGAGTGACACACCCCATCACCTGGAGCACTACAGATCCAAGCAATTAAATCGGCACGGAATTTTTTTTGCATGAATGGTCTTGGACTATTTAATCATTTAAGCACTTTTTATCACTTATTTTAGCACGGTACTAGTGGGCACATATATTTATTGTATGTTATATAAATTTATTATGCACGAATAAGCACTTGGAGAAGCTTAAACCATTTTTTGCACAAGTAAAGGATAGCACTTGCACTTTACTAATTGGATTTATTGATTTTATATGCACTATTATGGTATATTAATGTATTATGTGAATACACCAGTAAGCACTTGAATAATTTAATCTCCTTGCATAAGTAAAGGTTAGCACTTGCACTTTACTATCAATTATTTTTATATATATACACTATTTATGTTTTGTATGGAAAATATTTTTTAATATCACAAAAAGAGCACCAGCGCCTTTTTACCAATTATCTATACTTATCTATTGTGTTTAACAATTAAAAGGGCAGCAGGTTTTTATATCTCTTTATTAGGGCTAGGCGCCTTCGCCAAATTTTTATTAAACACCAAATTACTATAGCATACCATAAATACAGGAGGCAGAACCATTGGGAAATATACATACCATCACTAAAGCATTGCAGACCAATAAAATGGTGTCAACTTATTACAGAAAAAAAGAAGTTAAACTGCTTACAGTACACATTGAAAAAACTTCCTGCCCTTTTGCTGGAAAAGTAGAAATGGTCTTATACCCAAGAACAGAGTGAGGAACATAGAACTGGCTTCCAAAAAGGTCTGTCTATTTGGGGGAGCTTTAATAGAAGAACACTAGTGCTCCTAGAAGCACGTGGTTGGCAATTCGAGGGTATACTGTGTTTGAACTGGTTGATCAGACAGCCAGCATTGTTCTGTATCAGTGGTACTCTGCCAGTTGAATAACAAGGATCAATGTTCGGGGGTTGTAGAAGGCACCCATAAGAAACTCCTGTATAAATGCCATAAGCAACAGAAACTTCAGGCATGTGTACTGGAACTAGAACAAGATACTTGCGGTTATCGAAACCGAATCAAACACCTGTTAGGGATGTGTTGTGGGATCAGAAGACTGTGCCATTCACCGATTGTCCAGCCAGATATGCACAGCAGCCAGAGAATCCAAAAAAACTATAGTGTCTCTATCCACAATGCGGAGATGCCTTGGGTAGAGAAGGCCGTAGTGGATCCCCTTTATCCTATATAGGTTTGCAGATGTCTGTAAAGGATCCCCGATGTTGCTGTACTTCTGGAGAATATTCTACTGGAGAACATTTACCTGGAGTTGTAGGGCATGCAGATCAGTGGAGTCTGTCCGCACTACTTCCTCCACGTGGGAGATGCAGTCCTCAGCCTCAGAGGCGCGTGTTCTAAACTTGTTGAATTTGCTAAGTATAAAGCTGATGTCAACAGAGAGAGAGAGAGTCGATCTTAGATGTCAGGGTTTCTCTGCAGGCAATAATAGCCACTAGGATGTTGGCATCTGTGAGGCTGTGGACTTGCGCTGAGGTAGAGGGGGAGATCTCAAGATGGCCACCACAGGCGAGGAACAGGATGGAGCTGCCAGTGTGCAGGTGGGCTTGAGCTTGCTCGAGACATCTCCAGACAGCAGGTATATCAGAGCTGCGAGATAGCAGAAAGGCACCATATAATGGGAGAAGTGCAGCACATGAGAAGTGTAGGATCAGAATAGGAGTGGAGCTCAGACTCTACACGTCCTCTACTCACCATACCCCCGCTCCATGTTTGTTTTAAAAGGCAATTGATGTCTGTGTTTTACCTGACACCAGAATGATAAATCAGGCTTTTATATAACATCTCATGCTCCTACCCAAATATCATTAAGGCCACTTTCACATTTGTGCGACTTGTCCTGAGACTTGGGACTGCAAAGTCGCATGACAGGTCATACTCCATGATTTCCAAGAGTACCCTTCATATCTGTGTGACTTCAAAGTAGTCCCTGCACTACTTTGGTCTGCCTTAGATGCGTTTTGAGGTCCATAGACCATTGCTTCAAGTCCAGTCAAAATCACGGAAAAATGGCATTACTTATAGGTCCTACAAGTGTGAAAGGGGCCTTAGTGACTCAGAATATTGTATAAAGCTACCTTCATGTAGCAACAAAGTATCTCTGTTATCCCAGTATTTGCTCCTACTGAGCAGATTTACAGTTAGGCCTCTTGCACACAGTACTGATGTTTGAGCTTCTGCTTTTTTGAATGTTATTTTAGGTGTATCTCACAAAATTTAATACACCCCTCACATTTTTGTAAATATTTTATTATATCTTTTTATGTGACAACATTGAAGAAATTACACTTTGCTACAATGTAAAGTAGTGAATGTACAGCTTGTATAACAGTGTAAATGTGCTGTCCCCTCAAAATAACACAACACACAGCCATTAATGTCTAAACTGCTGGAAACAAAAGCAAGTACACCCCTAAGTGAAATATGTCCAAATTGTGCCCAATTAGCTACCCCCCTCCCCCTCGGTGTCATGTGACTCGTTAGTGTTACAAGGTCTCAGTTTTGAATGGGGAGCAGGTGTGTTAAATTTGGTGTTATCGCTCTCTCTCCTCTCATACTGCTCACTGGAAGTTCAACATGGCACCTCATG